>NC_057350.1:107247279-107349779 GCF_016509475.1 Prionailurus bengalensis
TGCCAACAGTTTTAAATGGACATTATTCATGAACATCTGTGACATGCTGAATATTCTGAACTGGAAATGATGAAAAAGCAATGCCCCTTTTGACTTTAAAATTAATTCTATGGTCAAAACAATTAAGAATATAACAACCATGTTTTGTGATGTTATTTTTAGTCATCTAAGATACATTTCAGAAGCAAAACAATTTACTAAAGCTAATAATACACAAATATAGAGGGGGAAGTTAATATATAACATAAAAACTGTTAGTATTAAGCAAATTTTTAAAGCCTATTTTACCTACATTAGGGATGAACAGGACTTTTCCCAAAGGTGGCTTTAAAATTCATACTAAAGTTTACATTTTTATCTAATGTGAATATCTTGTTTAGTGACATACCACAAAATAAAATTATTCAGAAGAATTTAATATAGGGCCAATTTAGACAAAAACATTCTACTTGGAATTTTCACAGCCACCATTTTTTGAAATAACCACAAATGTCTTAGTTGTAAGAGATGTATTGTGGACAGAATGTTGATAGAGTAGCTTAGTGTAATACAATAAATAGGCCAAATAACTAGTAAAAAGAAAACTTTTTAAACAACTCATTTTCACTTAAAAAGCTATTATTTCATTTTTTTCAATAAAAGGAAAATACGGGTTGTTTAAAATACTTTGTTCTTTAGAGTGGCCCATCTTTTGTAACCTGGAACAGAGAAGTAGTTGCTAACATAAAAACTAAAGACGTACCTTGCTAGATAGATTCTTTTGTGGAGATTTATCTGTAAATCATTTAAACGTTTACTCACAATACCAAGCTGATGACACCAAGGTTTTAAATGTTATTATCAAAGGCACAATGTTCTAGCATCATAAAAAAATCTTTATTAGATATTAGCCTCAGGAAATAACTGGAACAGCATTTCCCAATCTGGGTCCACACAATGAGGTGCCAAAAGGGTTCTTTAGTCAAATACATTTGGAAAATATTCAGGTGAACAAAATTAAACTGTATCCTTACTGCAGAACTCATCAAATTCTATAACATGCTTGTGTCTCTCTACAAGGCAGACACAATGTGGTAATTCCCAAACTTATTTGATTGTGGAACCATTTTTTGACACCACTAGAATATCAGCAAAATATTTTCCTAACATTCCCAGGTTAACTATTTCTATTCTGTCCATACTGGACCTGATACTCTACATTTTACTTATTAAAAAAAAAAAATCTAGGGGCGCCTGGGTGGCGCAGTCGGTTAAGCGTCCGACTTCAGCCAGGTCCGATCTCGCAGTCCGTGAGTTCGAGCCCCGCGTCAGGCTCTGGGCTGATGGCTCGGAGCCTGGAGCCTGCTTCCGATTCTGTGTCTCCCTCTCTCTCTGCCCCTCCCCCATTCATGCTGTCTCTCTCTGTCCCAAAAATAAATAAACGTTGAAAAAAAAAAGTTATTAAAAAAAAAAAATCTATTGAGCACATACATACAGTATACCAGGCTCTGTGAGAGCTGATAAGGTTAAAACAGTGAACTAGACACTGATGATCTTAAGCTGCTCATAGTCTAATATAGAATTCAATTTATTTATTTGTAGGCCTGTCTTCCCACTGTGAGCAATTTGAGAGTATGGAATGTGCCTTATTTGTATATATATCTTCCCAGTGCCTAGCAACTGGTAAATAGTAGAAGTTCAAGAAATAGTTGCTTAAGTGAAGTAGAATTTCCCTTTTCCTCGATGGTTCCAATGAATTCTCACAAGTCTGAACACCAGTCTGTTTCCCCTGTGCCTCCACCTTTCTTCTGTCTAAGGTTAGTATAAACCCTAACCAATAATGTATATTACATGATATAAAGCTGGCGAGAAGCTCAATACAAGGAAAAACACAAATACAAAGCAAGACTGGCAAACCAGCTCCAGTGTAACGATTGTGGCTGCCTTGAGCTCTGAGTCGAGAAGGACTCTGTTGCTTGCCTGGGTTTGGAGGGAAAAGTATCATGACCAATTACAAATGACTGCCTATCCCTGCTTTTAAATTTTTTTCATTTTGGAAAGACTCATAATGCAAAAGAGTTCCAATAATAACAACCACCACCACTGCACTGCTGCTCCCTCCACCAGTACCATTACAGTTACACGAAACAGGAACTTTATTAGACTTTACACAGAATGGATTTTACACAGAGGACTGGATACTTCTAAAACTCTGACAAGGGTGAAAACATGGGGTGTGGCTAGCCCTCCAAGAAATGGTGCCCTATCACCCCTGTAGAACTAGCCTGCCAGGGAGCTGCTCCCTTTACCACAGGTGGGATGGTGAGAAATCAGGAGGCTGCCACTTGAACTGGAAAGTTCAAGAGTGCCCTACTATGGCTGCACACCAGGAACCACCACTGTGCTGGCCTCTCAATCTGCACAAAGTTAGTGACCAGACACTGGAACACAGCTGGAGAACTCCAGCTCTCCACAGGTGCACTTGCTAACAGCAATAGCTGAAGCAGCAGGAAGAGAGTCTCTACATTACTTCCACTCTCAACATTCTGTATGAATACATCTAATTGGGGGAACCTAATTCATATCCTGAATCTTAGATGATAAGAGTTCTAGAACGTGTAAGTTTTTGCTTTCTAGTCTTTGTTGTATAAGAAAGTGGACTAGAAAATAGGATAACTATTGGCACTGTTCTACGCCAATTCAACATTTCCTGAATCTTTCATCTGTGCCATGCGTTTTTCTAAATGTCTTACATTAATTGATTCAGTGCTCACAACAATCCTGTATGGTTTATTTACCCGTAGTTAAGGAAACGGAGGCACAGACATGTGAAAAACACTGCTTGGGGTTACACAGTTACTCAGTGACATAGGCAGGATTCAAAGCCAGATCATTTGACCCCAAAAGAAGCTCTTCACTAGTACTGTTTCCTTAGGGTAGGAGGTTTGCTTCTTTAGTAGATTAATGATGAGGATGAAAATAATTTATTTTTTACTCAGCTGTGTTTTTTGTATTGATCAAAAGGTATGCATTATCACTTAAAATTTATATAATGAGATAGAATTTCAAAGAAATCAGTAGGCGAAAACCACTAAAAAAATCTGGCTGAATGTTTATTAGACTTATATATGCAACACTGAGCATGGAAGCTTGACTTCTTTCCTAGAGGATAGCAGAATAAAAAATATTATTCTGGTTAGGGTGAAAAAAAGACTTGAAATATAATGTTTCAAATAAGACATGATGTTAAATGCTTCTGTATCTGTGCTTTCAGTGAGAGAAATACAGCAATATGTTTCAAGAAGCAAAAACAGTTCACACCCTTTGATACAATAATTTTACTTCTGAAAATATAAATCAAAATAGTTGAAAATGAAAAAATATGCAGGAAGATATTCATCTAGCATTATTTTAATAGAAAAAAGCAAAAATAAAAATATTCATCTAGGCAAATGGCTAATGTTATAGTTTCTCGACAAATATAATGCCAATAAAATTATGCTAACTAAAATTATGTAACAAGTAGGTTAACTTATTTGAATAGAAAAGTAGACATAAAAAAGCAGAATAAAGAATTCATTAATGTGATATAAATATGGATAAGAAAAAAAGAAACATAAAATATCACTTATTATATATTACAAATTTCCATATGTAATTTGACCTCTTCCTTAACCCTATTATGTTTCATTGATCTGACTGGTGATTGATTCACTAGTAACACATATATTTTAATACTTGGTCAAGCCAAATCTACCTCTTTATTATGACTTTAAATTTTGGGACTACATTTATGGAATTATTCTTCTAGATGAACTTGTGCTTTGTTCTAGATAAATCATTGTTAAGTTCCACTGCTCTAAAGCTGAAACTATAAATAAACAGCATAATCCTGTTAAATTTTGAATAACTGCTAAAGTAATACATTAATTTGGAGACAATGGAGATCTTCACAATATGAATTTTCCCTCTAATGGCATAGTATGTGTTTTCATTTATTTAAATCATTTGTGTCTTCCAGTAAAGGTTTGTAGCTATTCTTCTAAGGTCTGACATTTCACTCTAGCCCCCTTCCCCTTCCAACTCCCCTTTAAACACACCTTTTTTTGAGAGAGAGGGAGCGTGTGTGGCTGGGGAGGGATAGAGAGAGAGAGAGAGGGAGACAGAGAGAAAGACAGAATATCTTAAGTAGGCTCCATGCTAAGTGGGGCTCGATCCCACAAACCTGGGATCATGACTTGAGCCAAAACGAGAGTTGGATGCTCAACCTACTGAGCCACCCAGGTGCCCCAAAACACATTCTGAGGAAGTTATCAGTTTGTCTCACTTCTCCAGCACCCACTCATTCTTCAGTGCATTCTAATACAGCTTCTAACTTTACCACTCAACGAAAATTACTCTTCAGTGACTTCTACATCACTAAATTCATTGCATATTTTTATTTACAATAAAAGTAACAAGGGGCCCCTGACTGGCTAAGTCAGTAGAGCATGCAACTCTTAATCTCAGGATTGTGAGTTAGAGCCCCATGTTGGGTGTAGAGATTACTTAAAAAAAAAAATCTGTACACATTAATGAATGAATACATGAATGTAATAAGTAATGAAATATTTCAAGCCTATTAAAATATAGAGAATACAAGAATATAATTCAAATTAATAGATGTTAACATTTCATCATACCTATCTCCTATATTCTTGCTATCATCTAGTATTATAGGACTTCTTAGCTTTTGACAACCCCAGTGGTCTGAAAGGACATCTCCTTTTTTATGTATGTGTTCTCTGAGTTCTGATTTTTCTGAAGAGATAAGAGATTATCTCTTCAGAAATTGTTCACTAGAGTTACTCTCCTCAGAAATGCCTCTATCCTTAGCCTATGTTATTGTAAGATTGTTTTTCTTTTTCTCATTGATTTCTAGGATTTGAAAGGCTGCTTTATATAGTCTAGATGTTAGTTATTTGTCAGTTACACACATTGCAAGCATGTTCTCCCAGTATGTGGCAAAGTTTGACTTTATTGTATCTTTTATCAGATGTGTCTAATTTTATTGTATTTTTAAATTTATATATATATGTATATATATATACACACACACACAATTTTGCATTTATACAGTTCATTGAATAAATACAGCAAAGCTTTATTACAGATTTATTAAAACTAGTTGTTAATATTAAGACTGGCATAAATGTTTTACCTATGTGAAATTCATCAAATGCGTATCACATAGCACTGAAATAAGGATCCAATATATTTGCAATTAAGATTGGAGTTTTTTTTTTTCTGATTTTTTTAATGTTTATTTATATGAGAGAGAGAGAGAGAGGCGGAGCATGAGTAGGAGAGGGTCAGAGAGAGAGGGAGATACAGAATCTGAAGAGGCTCCAGGCTCCAGACTATCAGCACAGAGCCCGATGTGGGGCTTGAACCCATGAACCGTGAGATCATGACCTGAGCCAAAGTCAGATGCTTAACCGACTGTGCCACCCAGGCACCCCAAAACTTGAGTTTTCTAGATAACTTTGAAATTTAAGTTTTCATTAAAAATATGTACTAAGCATTTTCAGTTTCTTTTTTTCTTTTTAAGAATCGTCAGTTTTGGGGCGCCTGGGTGGCTCAGTCGGTTAAGCGTCCGACTTTGGCTCAGGGCATGATCTCACAGTTCGTGGGTTTGAGCCCCATGGTGGGCTCTGTGCTGACAGCTCCAAGCCTGGAGACTGCTTCAGATTCTGTGTCTCCCTCTCTCTCTGCCCCTCCCTGACTCTCTCTTTCTCAAAAATGAACATTAAAAAATATTTAATAAAAATAAAAAAGAATTGTCAGTTTCTATTAAATACTTTTGTCTATTTAAGAAATCCTTTCTTATCCTAAGATCACAAATCTCATCACCTCCATTGTTTTCTAGAAGTTTTAAAATTTCACTTTTTCATTTAAGCTTTCTGAAATTAGCATACAAATAATAAATTCAATACTATTATTAAAAAGCGCCACGTCTCCCTCACTTATATGTAATAGCAAGCAAGCTCTCCTATTTGTATGGGGATGTTTCTGGGCTCTCTAGTCCTTTCCATTGATGACACCATTTTAATTACTGTAGCTTTGATATAGAATCTCATTATATGATAGAATAAATCCTACCCTTCCTTCCCTCTCCTTCATAGTTGTCTTGACTATCCTTGGCAATTTGCTCAACATGATTTTTTTTTTTTTGAATGAAGCTTTTAAATTCTTTATTAAAGAACAAACTTTTCCAGATTTAGGTTATATACATGAAACAAAACCAATTTCTGATGAAAACCAAACACATACACACCATCAGAAACACTTCTATTCTGGGATTAGGGATGAATAGGTGGCAAAAACATTTAATAATGTCTGAACTATACAGTAAAAACTCAGTTGGTGTTTTAAGTAATTTACCTTTTGAAATTTTCTGTTTAAGAAAATTTTGTGAAATGACCTATTGACTCTGCCATCTGTGGTTCATGATGCTAAAGTCTGCTGGGCAAGTAAAGGAGTTTTCAAATCTGGAACCAATAATCTGCCTATACATTTTTCAACCTATTCTGTTCTTACATTATGGTTTCTACTCCTTACTTTCTCTCTTGAATCATTTTAACATCTATTTTATAGATTCTTTGTGTAGGGCGAGGGAGGCTTAAATAACTGGCATTTATTTTCTCACAGTTCTGGAGGTTGGAAGTTCAAGGTGCCAGCAGGTTTTTTTCTCAAATAGCTAAAAATCTGTAGTTGTGTCATGTATTGATTTATTCATGGTAGTTTTTATTAAGGTTTTTAAACTTTTATTGTAGATATTATCCTATACTTTTCTTTTTGCATTTTTGTACTATTTTTGTAAATTTTAGCATCATTTTAGTTTTTCTTTATTACCTTTAAGGAACCTTATGATTCCATAAAGCTACATAACAAACCAAAATCATAGAGTTGATAGTGTGGTGGAGCCCAGATATGGATGCAAGCTGTCAGGCTCTAAATGCTATATAGTTATCATCACGCTGGTTTGTCTCCATTTCATTCTTTTTTCTTTCCTCTGGCTTCAAATAGCATATGTTTTTCTTATAGTCTAAGGATAGGACATAGAAAATGTGGCTAAATATTTTCTTTCATTTCTTCTGGTACCACAGTTCAAGAGTCAACTTTATGCTATATTTTTAAGGTAATCTTATGTAGTCTTTTCATTAGCCAAAGGCCACTTCCTTCCCTTAACACTTCTTTAGGAATATTCTATTATCTCAAATTCTCTAGATGCCAATTATTCTTTTTCTGTCATTACCTGACCTTCCCACACTCATTAATTTTAGATTTTATCAATTCTATCTCTACCATACCATATAATTTAATCTGTCCACTTCTGCCCATATTTACTGCCACTACCTAAGTCCATCATCGTTTTTTACTTTAATTACTGCAATAACTTAACTAATCTTCCGAAAACTAGTTTTGTGATAACGTCATCACTACTACCACCACAACAGTTTACCATCCCCACCAAATCCACTCTTTTTACCACAGGCAGAGGATTTTCTAAGAATGGATTCTAATCATGCCATGCCTTACACTGGCTTTCTACTTATGAAGAAAAGCAAAATCCTGAAATTCACATGGCTTATAAGGCCATGAATCATCTATTCCTTGTCTACCATACGAGCTTCATTTAAGCTATTCTCGATCATTTTATTCCTACAGTTCCAGCCATATAGGTATTCTTTGTTTTAAAAATGTACCATGGTCCTGGTGTGATCATCAGAAGTCCCATTCTTGCCTGGGACTTTCCTAGTTTTAACATTGAAAATCTCATACCTTAGAAAAACTTGCCTTCATCTAAGACAAATGGCACATTTTAAATTGTTGTTGAGCAGAGGAAAAATAAATGCAATTTTTAGCCTTGGCTATTAGATTCTCTTATTAGTCCACTCTTTCATTGCACTTATCAAAATTATTGAATTATTAATTTTATAAATAACTATCTTCTGTTTGCTCTCCTTATCATAACATGTACCTTGACTGTCTCCTAGCATTTAACATTTTTTCTTACATATAGAAAGTGCTAAGTATTTTTAATTAACCAGTGAAGTTTATTTTAATTATTTTATACTTTTGTTGCTATAGGTATGAGTTTTTATTAGACTTTATAATAGATAATTGCAGGTATACAGGAAAACTGTTACTTTACATATATATATATGTATATATATATATGTTATTTTACACCTTCAGGAACACTAGGCACTTCATTTATATTGGCTTTGTACATTTGGATAGTCATAAACTCTTTAGATTTGAAAAGGATCTTAGAGACTACTTAGTTCACTTTCCTCATTTTTATAGGTGAGAAAAACTGAGGCCCAGACATGTTAAGTGACTTTGTCAAAGTGACACAGCTAGTTAGTGGCAGAGCCAATCCAGGAACCAAGACCTTATTACGCTCAGAACAGTAATCGTTCCACACTGCTAATTAGAGATGATCACAGTTCCTTAGGCTACCATAGAGGTGTAGGATTCTGACTCAGATTCTTGTCTGTTTGGCTAATTTACTGTGTCTCAACACAAGTCACTTTAAATCTTTTCACAAGCTTCAGTACTTTCCATCAAATGTGTTCTTTATTCATAAAGAGTGTGCCACCCCTTAACCCTCTAAATGGAGGGCAGAGTTCAGGCTTATTGCATTTATCTTATCCCCACAGTCTAGCACAATGCCTGACATATATGAGATAATGATATTTGTTGAGATAATATAGGACTGAATGAATATGCTGCATGTGTGAGCATACATGCCAAAACGCTGTATGAGACAGGGGAGGTAAACAAAGAAATTCTGTAAACCTTTTGTAAGATGAGGCTTTTACGGTCTTGTCTATGAGATGGAAAGAAGGAGGAAGGGAGTGGCAGGAGAAGGTAGAGGAGAGAATGAGAAAGAATGAGTGTGTGTGTGTGTGTGTGGGGGGGGGGGGGGTCAGTAAATAACCTTGACCCATTTCAAAGCATTATTAATTTAAGAAAAGTTAACAGTAAAACTCACTGCTAATATTAAAGGGCTAAACTTTGAGTGTGTTGCATTAGTCTCTTTTGTGTGAGATTTAAAGTGTTTATTATATGTATAATCAAAATATTTTTTAGAAGATATTTTTGTGAGGGCTACAAACTATAACAAAGTGTTATGCTTGCAAATCTATAAAGACAGCACCAAAGTAGGGGGCATCGTTATCTGATCAACCTAAATATGAAAAAGGTACAAATCAAACTGCAAGTGTCACTGCTTTAAACCTTTCATGAAATAAAAATCACAAATCACATGATTTTGGGGGTGGAAAATAATTTTCATGGACCTCATCACCATTGGATTTAGTGACATGTTTAGATTACTCAAAAGTGGATCAGTGCTACATCTGAGGGTGCCTTCTTCATCACTTCTTTTGAAAGAATAAAAACCATAAGCAAAATCTCAAGTTATTAGTTAGTTATAAATTATCACCTAGGACAGTAAAGAATTATTTGCTTGAATTATTGCCATAACTGGAATTGTGCTGTGATCCTATGACATATGAGAGCCAGAGCAGAAGTTTTGCTATATGATGGAGGAAAACGATAAGATGATGCCTGAAGTCCTAGTAGTAAGTACTATTCAGTGGGGTCCTTGCATCTCACGATCACTTCATGAGAAATCTTTGTAAAGGTCTACACAATAAATATTTCTCTTACTCATATTTATATTATGATTACATTCTAACACTTGCTAAAATTTGACAGAAATATAAATGACACATTCCAGGGGTGCCTGGGTGGCTCAATCAGCTAAGGCATTCTCTCTGTTTCTCAATTTAGACTGGGTTTTAATTAAATTCAAGTTGATACGTCACAATGCTATATTCTTGGATCTTATTTTCCTGATAAACTAGATTTCATGATGGTGTTTTTATGGCTTTTATTGATGGACATTAAAAATAAGAGGTGCATGAAAACTGTTATTTCACTTCTTGCAATCATGATGTTGAGGATATTATACACTATATCACATACGATGACGATAATGATTAGTGAGTAAAAATCACATAAAATAACATTTGAGTATTTCCAATATATCATTTAATAAGAAAATCCCCTACACAAATCCCCATGTGAGAATTCCTTTTTAGGAAAAGCTTTGTGGTAAAACTTGTAGTCTCTTTGAGAATCTGCTTTTGGTTCTGGTTGTCAAAAAACAGAACAAATGACAGCAGCTCTATAGGCTCTTTTGATGAATGAATTTTGTTCTTGAATTAATTTAAAAAATTTTTAACATTTACTCATTTTTGAGAGACAGAGCATGAGTGGGGAAGGGGCAGAGAGAGAGGGAGAGCTGTCAGCACAGAGCCCGATGCGGAGCTGGAACCCATGAACTGTGAGATCATGACCTAAGCTAAAGTCAGAAGCTTAACTGACTGAGCCACCCAGGAGCCCTGATGTATGAATTTTGTTCTATTTTTCACCTGCTTGTGACTGATTAATATATATTTTTCCATTTTTTTATTTTTAAAAATTCAACAGATTACCATTTTATTACTTTGCTATAGAATCCTTCAAATAGTTTATAGAATAAATTAACAGATAAATGAGAACATAGTAATACTGGAGAGTAGTATTCTCCATGTGGGTATATTCTGATGACCAAATGAGTTAAAGTATATAAGTTGTATAGCACCTGGGACACAGCATGGCTGCACCCAGTTTAAGTTCCCTTACCTAACTGTTCTCTTCAGATGTGCTATACAATTGTGCAAATAACCTCATCGCTCATGTACTTACTTCTCATCTTTTTTTTCCATAGTGAGAACTGTTTCATAGGAAACTGTAATAGTTTTTTCCACTTAACCATACTGTCCCCTTAGGGAAATCTCAGAGTGAGTTTTGCATAGCAGTAAGTGACTTTTGACTTCTACAGAAAAGCTACAGGAGAGGTTAAATAAAGAGAAAGGGCAAAAAATTTGTATGTGACGCAGAGACCTCTCAAAAATAAAAGGAATGCTTTGAGGTAAGCAGAGTGATGGTGAGTGATGGTGGCATCAAGGTTGTTTCGGGAGTTGGAGCAAAGTTGGGAAATGGAGAGAATTATACTTGATGGTGATATTCTATGTAAAAATTTTAAATATTTATAAATTACATTATAACCTATAGGTCTCATTTCAGATGTCCATTGCAACAGCACAGATATTAATAGTAGGAAGTAGTCTGTTGGGAATTCTGAAGTTACATTTGGACTCAGCATGAAAAAGTAAACCAATCAACTAGCAGTAGGTTATACACGCGGGCTAAAGAAGTGGGGGTCAATGCTCCGTATTTGCCATCCTTGATATATATAAAATAAGACAATAATAGCAATGATGATGACGTTAATACAATTGGAGTTACTGTAATCAGTTAAAGTACAAGTAATATAACACCTTCAAAGACAAGAAAAAAGTGATGAAATTCTTCTTCTGTTTTATTTATATATGTTATCATATATCTTTAAATACTTTCCACAGACATTCTTAAGACACAGACATTCTAAACAAACATTCCTATGCAGAAAATACCAAACGGCTTCCAAGGTTAAATTCTGAGAACTACTTCCAATAATTTTACTCCCTTAAAAATGTTATTATGAAGAAAGGAAAAGCATTCACCCTTCTATGTCAGTTATCCTTGTTATGAAACACACCGACCCAAATTCATGCTTTAAATGACCACAATCATTAATTTTGCTTATGAATTGGCATTTGGGTAGGGTGCAGTCAGAGTAGCTTGCCTCTGCTTCATGCAGCACCAACTGGGACAACACAAAGGCTGGGACTGATTTCACCACTGGGGGTGCTGAATTTCTCTAAAGACTTGCTCAGTCATGGGCCTAATGGTTGTTGCTAGTTGCAAGGTAGGAATTCAGTTGGAGTTGTCAGGACACTTACATGTGGCCCTTCCACAAGGCAGTTTGGCATCTTCACAGTGTGGAGACTAGTCTCTACGAGCAAGTGTCCCAAGAGACAGAAAGTGGAAGATACCAGTTTCTTAAGTCCTAGATCTGTAAACTGGTACAGTATCTCTTCGCTGTATTCTAATGGGCAAGTAGTCACAAAGCAAGGGTCAGAGGGAGAGGACATGGACTTGTTCCTTAAAGGGAGAAGTATCAAAGAATTTTAGGGCCATGTTTTAAAACTGACAGAATTTGAGATTACCAAAATGGTTGAGAGAGGTACAAAAAAAGAAAGTTAGCAAAGGAAAAAGAGAAAAAAGGAAACTAGAAAGTAAATAAATCATTCTATATAAAATATCAATAGGAATGGTAATAACGGCACGAAGTGACTAAATAAAGAAAGCATTAAAGTTGACAGCACAAATAAAACAGGTATGAAGCATGTGTGATATATACCTAATGTTCTTTAGGATAAAAGCATGGCCATATGTTCTGAACATTTAGAATAGTTTGTGACAAATAAAGAAAAAGTCTAGATGTATCACATCTGAAATTCTATGAAAATTTAAAATCAAAGGCTGATAAAATAAATCTAATGAAGCAAAAACAGCTTAGGAGTAGTTAGTCAGTGCAAATTTATGCTAATTATGTATTCTGAAATCAAATATTATATTAATGAAGCCTTTCATGAACCAATTATAATAATTTGTTTTAATAGACCTCAAAATAGTCGTCTTTGCCTGGCTCTTTATCTTGTCCAAGAAGCAAAGATATAAAATTATTATATCTGTCTGAGTTAACAAATAACCAATAGTTTTCTTCTCTTTCTATAGTGAGTTCTGGTTCAGTTAACTCACATAACACTGTTAAATAATAACAATAAAAAAATGAAAGTCAGTGTTTACTGAATTTTTATGTACTAGCAATTATTCTAAATGTTTTATGTGTATTAGCTAATTTAATGCTCAACTTAAAATCCAGCTTTTACCACTGAGGAAACTGAGGCATGAGGATTTCACTGATTATCCGAAGTCACTCAAGGCCAAATGCTCATGGAGGCAAATCTGACTCCAGAGGCCCAAACCAAACCCACCAACTACATTTTGTAAACAGCAAAAAGTAGCAGTACACCTGATTGAAAAAGCATTCTTCATATTCCACAAAAAAAGTAGTTTTCAAATATATAGTAAAATCTTTCAAGTCAGATAATTTTTTCAAAAAATAAAAAAGAATAAGTTAAATAATAGAACGAAATAAAACTTGACTATTTCTCAAATCCTATCTCTTTGGAAACAGGAAACAGGACTTAGAGGTATAAATTTAAAAAAAGGATGGTAATAAGAGGGTTAGTTGTAATAATTCCCCTACTTTCCTGTCTTACTCTGCCTTCAACCAAACACAATGAGAAGGAATCGTTATTTGTCTAGGAGCAAATACAGAGAATATGGAGGATACTTTTAACTAACAATGAAATCATGAATGACACCCAACAACTTCTATTGAATGTGTTCAGAGAAGATCCATTTGTAGTCCTCAAGGGACTCTTAAGGGTTAAACCTGAACAAAAATTCATTTTATCCCATCTAATGAAGATCAAAGTTAATGCCTCTTAGAGAAGGGATTCACTTGCAAGAAAATGATAAACACTCAAAACCCACAATCTGCTTGTATTTGTTTTAGCATGATCAAATACTAGAAAGCCTAAACGAAAGAATTTTTTAAGGACAGTTTTTAATAAAAATCAGAGAGAAATTAATTGTGAGAGTAGTTAATTGTAAGAATGTTCCTATATAATTAATCTTGCAGTTCAGTAATGGAAACTACTAAACTTTTAACTTAACCCTTTAAGAGAATGATCTATTAGAGTAGAGAGTGCTGAGGAGGGCATGGCTCTCCCTACTTCCCATTAACTTTTTTTTTTTTTTAAAGACTTAATATATGCACTATTATAGGTGGTGAAGAGAGATGACCTACAAAAGTTCTAAAGAAACAAAGTTCAGTAAAAGAGGCCGACAAGAAAATCCACTTTTGTAACACTGTAGTAGTAAGTTCTATAATATAGATATTCAAAAAGAATACAGAACAGGAACACAGCTCCAACTCAGCCTGATGGACAACAGATAACTAAGATTTCCAAGAGAGGGTGACACCTGAAGTGATTCTTAAAGAATGAATAGAACTTAACCAAAAAGAGGAACCAAACACAATGGCTCTGAAATGATCATTTGAAGCAATTATATTTTATGGTTCTAGTACACTCATCACAGTTACATGAACAGGATCAAGAATCATCAGAAAAAAATTAAAAAAAAAAAACATTTGACTCATATATATTATGATTTTCATCCTTCCTCCCTGTTTTTCTTTCCCTGTTTTTTTTTTTTCCCACCAAACATTCAAAGTATGTTTTCTGAGCTAGGTATTTTTTTAAGCAATGAAAATGGGAAAATAAAGAAAAAAAAGTCTTTGAAATATCTTAAGGCAAGTTAGAAATCAAGTCTTTTTTCCTATAAACATGGAAGAGCTCTTTTTAAACCTTCAGAGATCATTTTGAATTATCTTTAGGATAAAAATGGCACGTAACAAAGATATCAAACAATGGCTCACAACTGAAGGCAGAATGAACACTGATATTATTCCATATCTTAATGTATATCCTATCACTCCAGTGAATGAACTGGAAGGAGTTAAGAGGTTGAGAAGAGATATTATTCAGTCATCCCATAAATACTTTCTCATTATAATCAAACAACATATCCAGAATATATCAAGAGTGCTTTCAAATCAGTACGAAAAAACCACGTAACAATAGGAAAATTGGCTAAACATTTTGGTAGACACTTCACAAAATGAGAAATTGGAAGTGGCTAACAAATGAAAAGATACTAAACCTTTCTGGCAATCAGAAATGTAAATTTAAAGCAAAAACATTTAAATTTGGCTAAAATAAAAGCTGATAATACCAAGTCGTGGTGAGAAAGTAGAGCAATAGGAACTTTTATGCACTATTGACAGGGTGGGCGGGGCGGGGGGGAAGAAATTTGTATAACCACTTTAGGAAAGTTTCACAATGCTTAGTAAATTTGAAACTTCACATACTCTATGATACAGCAATTCCACTCTTAGGTATGGAGTTTAAAGGTAAGATCATATCCAATTGTACCAGGAGATCAACTGTTACAAGAATGTTCAGAGCAGCCTTTTTCAATATAGTTGCAAACTGAAGACAATGAATGTCCATCAACAGCCAAAAGGTTAAAAAAAATACAATATGTTCATACAATGGAATATTACATAGCACAAAATCAACACACTACAGCTGCATGTAAACAGATGGATCTTAAGAACAACACTGAGAAAACGAAGACCCAAGAACCTATATACTATATTATTCCAGTTTAAAAGATGCAAAACTTAACTAACTATACTGCTTAGCAATATATATTTAAGTGGTAAAACTATAAATAAAAGCAAGGAAGTGACTACCATAATAGAGGGGAAGGTGGTGGTAATGACAAAGGGAGAAATGAGGACTTCTGAGGTGCTGGCAAAGTGCTGTTTCTTGATCTGGGTGGTATAATATGGGTATATGCTTCAGAATTTTGTGATCTGTGCACTTTAATAGATTTCCCTATGTTGCAAAAGATTAAAGAGAAAAATCCCAAGGGTAACTGTGAAATGCAGAATAGCTGAAAATACAAAAGAGAAGAATGATTCAAAAAAAGAGAGAAAGACATAGATTTATTGAGTACCTTCTGTAGGCTAGGAACTTTGCTGGGTGTTGAGGACTTAGGTTAGAAAAGAGGCACAGTCTCTCCAAAAGTCAGAGAGAAAGGTCAAGCAATCATGAAAATCATATTTAATTAAAAACTGATTGCTATAAAGGAAAAGTTCACAGTGCTTCAGGAGACATTGACAAAATCTAGTTTTAGGTATAAGAAGGTTTCCTTGAGATATAAAATATAAAATCAAACTTTAATAATAAAGCTAAATTAATCTGGGAGAAAGGGAGGAGGGAAGTATTTTAGGCAGATGGAATAACATATGTAAACCAAGGAGTTGAAAGCAGGCTGATGCAAACGAGGAACAAAAAGGCCAGTGTGGTTACACTCAGTGAAGATGGTCCAAGATGAAGATGAAGAAGTAGGTATGGGTGAATCATGGAAAGATTTGCAGCCATATTAAGAATTCTGAAATTTTATCCTAGAGGCAAATGGAAGCCATTGAAGGGTGTGTGTGTGTGTGTGTGTGTGTGTGTGTGCGCGCACGCGTGCATGCGCATGTGTATGTGCAGGGGAGTGACAGGTTCCAGTTTACATCATTCTGGATGTTATGTGAGGAGTGGATTATAGGGAGCAAGACTGGACAGATGAACTAGAACGCTATTGCAGTGGTCTAGGCAAGAGATGATGATGCCTTGCCTACAGTAAAGGCAGTGAAAGTGGGGTTAGTGGGAAGACTGAAATGTATTTTAGGAGGCTGCTGAGCATGCTTACAGAATGCATGTGGCAGGTGAGGAACTAGCCCAATTGCTGTTTTGAGCAACTGCAAAGATGTATGGGAGGGACAATGAAAGAGGAGCAGGATGAGGAAGTGGTAAGAATATAAAAGAATTCAGGACAATCTTGCCTGTCTGATATTTAAGGAGAGGTGACAGGCAGTTAGCTATATTAAGTCTGAAGTTTAGAGAGAGGGTTGGGTTGAAATCTAGGAAGTCTTGCACACGGATGATATCTTAAGTCCTGGGAATGAATGAGATCACTTTATAGAGGGGAAAAAAGTAAGCACAGGACCATTAATGATGAACACTTAGGAATTAGAGAAGGAGACTAGAAGGAGCTTATTGGTGGATTAAGACTGAATAATAGCAATGTATGACATGGAGGACAGCTAATCCAGTTAATGAACCTGGCCTCTCAATACAGTGCAAGTGTGAAAGGGTCTGTTAGCAAAGACCACATACAGGAAATACTGACAACTCATTTTCTAAATATTTATTGTGTAAAATTTGTATTTTCTGCAATAGTCAAACCATATCCAAAATGGAATTTATCCTCCCTTAGCCATGTCCATTTTCCTATGCTCCCTCTTTGTTTAATGATATTACTTAGATGGCTTTACTCTCCTATACTTAGTCCATTTTATAACCTACATACTAGAAAATTCATAAACAATATTTTTAATTTCCCTTCTTTTATGTTTATTATTTCTGTGGTTCTAGTTTTCACTACCTGAAGCACTGTTCGGATCACATTTTCTGTGTATAGAGGCAATAGCTCCTGAAAGCCTGTAAGTTTAATGAGCAACTACCATGTGCTAGTCATTCTAAAGGATGTGGGGTATGTTCTTGAACAAATATTTAAAATTCCTGTCCCTATAGAGCTTACTTTCTAGTAGGGAAGCCTGGTGCTCAACCACTAACCAGATATAAAATATGTTACAGAGTAATGACTGCTATGAAGAAAAATAAAGCAAATAAATTCTGAGCAAAAGAAAGAAATAAAACACAACATTATGTCTCTCCATCTTTAACTATGCCTCTAGCAAGTTCCATGTTTAGCTGTATTTGTCACTTCCTTTCTTCTGACTTTGATTACAGTACTTTTCTTCTGGCCTCTAAGCTTTAGGAGACAGAGACTATGATTCTCTGTATCCATCCCTCTAGCTCCTCTCACCTTGCAGATACTGAATTCAAACGTACCATTAAAAATTTTATTTTAATGTTTATTTATTTTTGAGAGAAAGAGAGACAGAGCACGAGTGGGGGGAAGTGCAGAGAGAGAGGGAGACACAGAATCCGAGCTGTTAGCACAGAGCCTGACGAGGGGCTTGGACGCATGGATGTGAGATCATGACCTGAGCGAAAGTCAGACACTTAACTGGCTGAGCCACGCAGGCACCCTTCAAATGCACCATTTTTTACTAAGTCGTCAGTGTTCCAAAGATGCCAACAAATCTTAATTACAATTAAAATGTAAACGAAATCTCTAATTTGCTCATTTTTTTTTTCTGCTATGGCTATTTGCCTCTGCTTATTTCTTAGTTATGACATACGGTCTTTGTAATGTTTATAAATTAGTTAATGTTTATGAAGATAGCAAATCATACTATGCCTGCATTACCACTTCTGTTCTGTGGGTAGACAGCCTGTCACCTTTATTAAGAGGATCATGTCTGCCAGTGCTGGCTAAATTTAGCAAAGTAATAAATTGTGCTTGTGTTTACTTTCTGATTTCTAGGTAAAACTGTTGTCTTTTCAACATGACTTAGATGACTAAAATACCTTGATACTAAGGTTAAGAGAATAAATTTTTTTTTAAAGTTTTTTTTTCAACGTTTTATTTTTTATTTTTGGGACAGAGAGAGACAGAGCATGAACGGGGGAGGGGCAGAGAGAGAGGGAGAAACAGAATCGGAAACAGGCTCCAGGCTCCAAGCCATCAGCCCAGAGCCTGACGCGGGGCTCGAACTCACGGACCGTGAGATCGTGACCTGGCTGAAGTCAGACGCTTAACCGACTGCGCCACCCAGGCGCCCCGAGAATAAATTTTAATACTGGCACAATTAGCCAGTTGATCAAAAGCATCTAAAGTCCGTCTCAGCATGGGCAAAGAGCATCTGATGGAATGCCTCTTGTGAAAAAGCTCCCTGGGATGTTGTGTATCCACCCCTAACCACACCAACCTCTCTGGCACAATCTCATTTCACAGATAGGAAAGCTGACATGCACAGTGATTACTTAACTTGTGAAAATTATATTAAGCAAATATTAAGCAATATTAATTAAGCAAAACCAGGATTAGAATTCGGGACAGCTCTCTCTGGTCCTGTCAGGGTTCATTTCAACAGCTCTTATATTTCTGAAACTCAGACTCCACAAGATCTATGACATATGGCAAGTAAGACAGAAGGATGTTGCGTTAAGCAAAGTTAAAGAGGATAACTTCAGAATTTCTTAAAATCTAGAATATGTTAATGTATGATGTATGTTGACATGCTTTAAAAGAAGTACACAAGATTTTCAAATGTATTTGGTGAACAATTTTTTTTTTTTTTAACAGAACACTTATTAGTGGAGCAACACAGAAAGTAGTTTGGGAACTTAAATCTAACTCCTTTATTTTCAACTTATTTTGACTTCATTAAAACACAGTTGTAAGAAGCCCAGGACACACAGTTTATATATTATGAAGAACCTCTGAATTGATTTTACTTAATCTACCAAATGATGTAAGTTGTGAGACAATTATTAATTTGTAGTTAGTGGTAGGTCAGGTCCTCAGAGCTCATTACCCAAATGCGACATTTTGATCACTTACGAATATTGGTCATTGCATATACATTTGTACACAAACAAAAATAAACTATATGTGTTTAAAGTAGTTATAAAATTAAGGAAATTAATAGCATGTTTTTCAATAGATCTTAGTGAACTTTTAAAAACATCTACATTCCTAGAGTTAATTATGTTTTATTCCCATTTCAAGATGAAGGCATTTGAAATCTGCATCTCTGGGAAATATGTTTAAATTTTAATTCTTCCTTTGCCAACACGAATATTTGATTTCAATTGCTTTAAAACAAACTCTAAAAATCAATAACAAAAAGGACAAAGTAGTTTTGAGACTGTGATAAAAATAGGTACTAAAATGCTACTGGTTATACAGGATCTGTTGTGAATAGGTCAGCTCAAGGTCCCAGGTAAACATCTTGTTTGTGTCCTGAAGCCTTGTTTTCTGTATGCCTTATACTCTCAGTAGGGTCCTCCTACTCGGGTCTAAACATGGGGCCACTGCACCCTATCGATCTTCTTTAAATCTCCAGAATAATAAATTTCAAGGCAACACAGCAGAAGCCGACTAAAGCCCTTTAATTACATCACTGCTGAAAGGAAATCATTGATCAATGGCATTATGGGAAAATAAACTGCCCCCCAAACCAGATCAAAGTCAATAAAATAGCTGACTAGCTGCCCCATTTGGGACTTCTGCTAGATTAGTGCTCATGGACAAGCAAAAGAGATCATTCTAATGCATGCTGCTTACTGTCTTTTTGAAGCTCTCCCTGGCAGGTGTCATGCTCTGAGCATGGTTTTTGATTACTCTAATTAAATATAATATTATCAACAGATCTTCATATTGATCCTTAAAATCCCCCCTTCTAAATGAAAAATTAAAAGCCTAGAGAGAGGGCCTCATAGGGTACCAGGTTATTTTAATGATTTTACTCCTTTATCAATTTTCTTCATGTTGTATTATTCTAATACTTATCAATATCAAGGTGCCAATTAGCTTAGAAATTTTAGGTGATATGCAAAATGAATAATTACATAACTTGCTCTTCCTGAGATTAGACAAATTTGGTTTACATGAAGTTAACATTCCTTGGCTAAACTCTAAATAAATAATTTTTCCACTAAGTGTTGCTGACTGTGCTGGTCACTATTCTTTATTGATGGTGTTGTTTAAATGCATTGCCCAATACATATAGTGCAATATGGTAAAGAATTCTTTTCTGTCAGGTAATTAGCTCAGGAAACTGTAAAAACATTTTAAGAAAATAATTTTACAATAGCTTATGAACATCTGCTTATAGTTTTCAAATAGGCAAGATTACTTAAATGTTTAAAGTCCTATTAATTCTACACATAAACACTTCAAGATGTTTTCTTCCGCTTAAGAATAATAATCTGTAAGTAAATTTGAAAGCCTCAAATCTCTTTTCAAAAAGGAGAAAATTTATAAATTTATACAATATTTAAATATTTATAAACTTATTGACACTTTCTTATTGCATAATAATAAAATGTAATGTTATCTTTAAAGTAAATATGAGAGTTCTGAGAATAACTTAAATTTAAGAACATACAAAGGGAAACCTAAAATATCAGACACAATGACTCATTTATGGGTATTACTTTAGCAACCTGACCCAGGAAAAGCTAATAGCCGTGCCTTCTTCCCATTCTACATTTCTTCTTATTCATTCCCTATTCCCTCAGGTGGTTCTCATTGCTAATGCCCAAATGGCATCAACCTGTTGTTTAGCACATCTATGAAAAGGCTAGCCTGCTGGCTAATTTACCAAGGGATTAAAGCCCTGAAACCACTTCAATCTGCCACTTTGTTTCCATGTAAAAGCCTTACCCATGACACCAGTTCCCTCATGTTAAAAATGAAAATCTCTTTAAGAGAAAGAAAAATTCAACATAAGAACTGTTTAAGAGAGAAACTGTAGGCCCAAAACAATATCCTGCACCCGTGAACAGTGCCATGAAACTGCATTCTGCTGGTCAAGTCCTGCATTATATATTAAAAGAAATTTCAGGTATTAAGTGTTTACCATTTCATAAAGTTAACAACACAGGCACCAATGGTAGTAGGGGGATTACTGGGAGCCATGAGGATTAATGTAAAACTGTGTATAGATATACTTCATCACTGCAGCATAATATTTAGTTAAAATTCGTTATTTGCGTGTATTCTGTTGAAGGCGAAACATGACGGTAACTCTATTAATTCACACTGGAAAATGGAGGTTCCAGAAAACAAACATGCAACATCTGAGTTTTTGATTTAATAATAATAAAGACCTAAAGATTCATTTTCCTCATAAATATTGATAGGCATACATATCAATTAATTTTTCTACATGAAATATATCTGCTAGTTCTATTTTTTTAAATCAGAATAAGCTTTAAGTTGATACATTTTATGTAAAACACATTTACAGTTTTCCCTATTCAGTTAAAATTTATTTATAGTCCAGCAATAGTCACAGCAATAGCTTCCTTTAATGACTTTTTTAGTTCATGAAAACCATTACAACAGTTAGCACAAAATCTGTGCTAAGTGGCCATTAAAACATTGGGGAAAAAAACCCTGATGTTTTTCAGGGGTATTCATTACCCAATTTGAATGAAAGCAAATTGAACCAAAAAAAAAAAAAAACCAAAAAACAAAACAAAAAAACAAACCCAAAAACTGTAGGCAACGTAAATTTATGTCTTATTGAAGAATAAATGAGTAAGATGAAAGCACATATTCATTATACCCCTGCTATAGTTCAGTAAATCTGGTTTACCAGTAACTTCAGGACTATCATAATTGAAGTAGAACTGTATATTAAAGAGGATAAGTTTCCATTTTAAAGTAATCAATTTTTCTGTAAATTTTTTTCCCAGCCCAACTGAAAACAAATTTTAGTAAATTGACTAGACAAGACATTATTTCACTGATGTTTATTTATCATAACCCTGAGAAGTAAGGCAGAAGAAAAGCACAATGACAAAACAGTTGACCCAATAAAAGCAATTTAAATTATGAAGTAGTTTAGAGCTTATAGTAGTGACCTGGAATAGATCATTCAAAGGGGAAGACAAATATTATTGTTTCTCTCTTCACTTCTTTACTATTGTGACTCGTGTCCCCTGTACCTATTGGTGCCAACAGCGCAGATTTGTTGGAATGAAAAACAATGCCAGCAATGAATGTGTCAGTGCCAAAGGCTTAAGAGAAAATGAATGTGCTCTAAGTTAGGATCTGTATGATATTCAAATTCAAAGTACTTCACATAAGGACAGGACACTCAAGGTCCCATTTCAATCACAATTTTATTATAGTGACAAATATGAAATTCTGACTGCCAATAAAAATACTGAATTTGATGTACTTCTGTGCAAAATTCATGGCCTTGAAAGATATTCTGCAAGCTGTCACCCCCAAGGACCATAATGGATTTGTCTTTAAAGAATAATGTTTAGAGTATGAATTACAAAATATATTTTATGTAAGTTTTCACATTTCAAATTAAGAATTGTAAATTATTTTTCTTAGTTGACATTTATTGACAAAATTAACATTAAGTGGAATTTTGAGATGTCCCTTAACCAAGAGTTATAATAATGAAATGTATTTTATGTATTTCTTTTCTATCAGAACTAATGGGAATTTCTTTCTTACAGTTTGTATCATAGAATGGTATATTGAATTTTATAAATCATAAAAAAATTTGTATTAAATTGCTCATAAGGTAAACACATATGTTAATAATCAATACGATAAAAAGGAAAATATTCAACTTTAGCCTTTAAGTGATAAGGAAAACAGTTTAGTGATTTTCATTTGTTTCAAATAAGTCAAGCAAAAATATTAACTAGAAAAATAGGGTGGTTTTTCCAAATTTATATCTCCATTGGGGTATATTTCCTAAAAACTAAACTCTTGAGGCATAAAACAACTGCTAAATTTTACTTATGATTAAAATAAAATTTGAGGTAAACAGATATATTACTGCTCACATCCTTCATAGAAGTACTCACTTTTTTTTTATTACTTAAAGAAAAAGGAAAGAATAAGCTATACAATGAAGAATAATTTCTACCATCCCCCATAATTCACTAAAACCAGACTGCTTCTGTGTCTCTAAAAAAGGAAGGAAGACATTGGACACAAAGCTTCAACAAACTATTATTACACGCTTTTCCAGTCCATTAAAAGAAAGTAATTTAATCAGTTTATAGTTTCTCAGGAAAATCTCATTCAGAGAAATTTTATTGCCAGCTATCTAAATAGTAAATACCTATTATCCTCTCAAAATGAGTTTTTGCTTGCCAAGGGCAAACCCATTGCTGTTATTGTAGAGCTCTGTCAGAGAAACAAGAAGTTAAAAAGGTTATAAAGATACCATTAACGTCATGGGACTGTCTTGTCAAGACTCAAAAATACTTAGTAATTGAGGGTTTTATTCAAAGTGTATTAGCACCCACATAAACAGCACAGTTAATATGATGCTTTAGGCTTTATTTTGTTACAGCCCAGCAAAATCATCTACAAACGGCTGAATACTGTAAACGTATCTGCTGAAGAGCACAACTCATTTTATCATCTGGTTCTAGTGTGAGTCTTTGAAGAAAATGTCAATAACACACACAGCTTAAAGGCAAATCTAGATCCAACCAATGAGAACAACAGAAAAAAGCATAAATGATAACTAATTGGTCCTAACAGCATGTGCCTTTAAAGAAGTATGAGGGTAAGCAAAGGGCAAATGCTCTTTATTTAATTTATATATTCTAATTTAAAAAGAAACTGCTACAATATAGTTTATATTAATGTTCATTAATATACAAAACTATGAATAATTACATTGAAACATCAGACAATAAAAATAATTCTACTTCTATTGTATTACTTGTTAATACACTGGTGACTTCTAGAAATAAAATGATCCTTTATACCAATTTACTGATTTTAAAGCTATTACATCACACGGAAAATTTTCTACTAATTTTTTTACACTTAGGATATGCATAATACAACCCTTGAACTTACTCATCTGTCAGTTCTAATAATTATTTAAATAAACATTTAAAGAAAATCCTTAAAGATTTACCTGCCTTAAATTTTTTGGATACTGATTACACTATGCCTATACTTCCTTCTCTTCAGATCATTGTCAGTATAAACATAGGTATACAAAGTTTATAAAAAGTAGCCTGATGAGGGATTGATGTTTCAGTGAACATCAATATTTACTTTTAATAAATCAAATATAAGTAGAGTAAAAGCGTGAGAAAAAGATCTCAGTAAGATTATTTTCTGACTGGGGAAGAAACTGGATGGTCAAACTTTAAGGGTAGCATATTTCAAAAGAATGATGGCAACACAGAAACAATTAAACTGTAGCTACAGTTACTCAAGGTAGATTCCACTATCCCAAATAAGACTGCTGGGGAATGAAGTCCTTTCAGCTTTCAGAGCCCAACGCTTTATCACTTGCTCCTTTCACTTTTTCTAGACTACTCCCACTATTCCATTTCCTCTATACCTTCTATAAATCCTATTACACTTAGTACAGTCAGGGAGTGTGAACTGTTCATTTCTACATACTTGGTGCCTGTCATGTTATGTACACATATAGTAAGGGTTCAAAATCCATTCATTAAATTGGCAATTAGGCCATGATCTTATTTGAATTACAAATCAAGGTGATTTGTTTCTGTGAACTGGCTAAAGACCTTACCTCATAGTTTTCAGTGGATCTCCATGCCTCTATTTATTATAGACATTCATTAAGTATAAACATCTTACATATCAAGTATATTACTTCACTTGAAGGAAATCTAAAGTGATACAGAAATGATGCTTCTGGAATCTGTATACTTAGTTAAGTTTATTAAATGCCTTATTTGCTAACAGGAAAAACAGTTTAAAAAGTTGCTATATAAATGATCAATCCTTAAAAGTTTAGGAAGAGTGCTCGCTTCGGCAGCACATATACTAAAAGTTTAGGAAGTAAAAGAGAATATTCAAGACATGCAATTTCTTAATCACTTCTTTTAGTTCTCGTGGAATCTATTTTTTGCCCAGATTTTTCTCTTTCCTATTCCAAACCATAGGTAAAGAAAGAAAGAAAGAAAGAAAGAAAGAAAGAAAGAAAGAAAGAAAGAAAGAAAGAAAGAAAGAAAGAAATGGTAAGGGGACTTGTTTTATGGTTGCAGCCTGGAAAAACAGATTTCATTGTCAGTAGGATTAAGGGATAGAAACAGGCAAAACATCCTCTATTTGATATTATTCCCTTTCTCTGATAATCCAAACAGAGAGTAATCATGAAACATCTTTGCCAATCACCTTTACAAAGGTAAATTCTAGTATTTGCTGGTAAATCTGATAAAAATATCTCTTCAAGGTTCCATCATTTAGAATGAGATTAGTAAATTAATTGTGGATACCCATTATCAATATTTTGTTACTTGTTATTCCATTTTTGAAGGAAGACCAGGTGACTATCTAATTTTTTAAATTCCAAAAATAGTACTCGCTCAGTGGGAGAAAATAATCAAACAACACAGAAGAATATGAAGTAAACTCTGAACGTTTCCACCCTTATTTGCATTTCACAGTATTCAAAGTGGCTCCACAACTTTGCACGAGGTGAGGTAGCACTCAAAATGGGTAAGAACAGGCTCTAGAGCTAGATTATTGCTGGGATTTTCTGCGATGATGAAAATGTTCTATATTTGTGCTGCCCAAATAACATACACAATGGTTAACTCTAACAAAGAAATAACTGTTCAACATACAGAGAAAAGGACCCAGACAGACCAAAATTATCCTCTTAAGCACAGCAGTAAAAGGCTTTCCTTGTTAGTTAGTGAGGAAAACCAGCAATTGGTATCAGAACCCATTATATGCAAAGTTGTAGAATACTGTATACAGGTATGCAGAATACATTATAATTATTTTTTATTCTGCAAGGTGAGTTCAGTCATCCCCCAGAGTTTTTTGTCATCTTCATCTTAATGAACCTGTTCATAGTGTAGTTTGCTTTGGTTAACAGAATTAGTAGATGCTATCTAACTATTAGTGTCAAGGTTCCCTAGATGGGCAAGATGCTGAAAAGCAATCTTTTCCACACTCTGACTTAATAAAGCTTATTTCTCTCTAGGTGTGCTTTATGTTATAAATGATCCTTACTTTACGTTTATAATTCAACACATTTGCCTCCACTGACCTGTGAAAAAGATCTAAAACTAGATACATTTGAAATGTCAAAGCTTCATTTGACTCTGATTTGACCCACAAAATACTTTCTCCTAAGTCAAAGTAAGTATATAAGTATTATTTTACTTCACTTCTCCAGGGCTTTGGATTAGGTCTGGTCTCATGTCAGTTCCATTCCCTGACACCTACTACCTTCCCTTTCCCTGAGTAATCCAACTTTTAAGTTTCTATCAACAGGAAAATCCCAGAGATCCCAGTCAGCTCCTGCAAGGGAATACTTACTTCCAACAAGCAATTAAATAACTAACTAGCTTAGATAGATAGATAGATAGATAGATAGATAGATAGATAGATAGATAGATAGATAGAAGACAGATAGGAGCCAAGCACTTTAAGAGATAGGCTCTTAATTCTAACTCTTCATGTTTTTACTTTTAGTACAAGTCCGAGTGTGTGAAGCCTAAGAAATCTTTTCTTTGTCCCAGGAATTTGTAGTTATTTTCAACATGGATATCTTCAGTTCCTTATAGGAAGAGTTTCCCCCTGCTACAAGGTCTGAGGTGAGAAAAGACCCAATGCCAGAGGGCGATAAGAACTGTTCGTCTGTGTCATTTTTATATACCAATTATGACTCATTATAATGTCAAACTACCAAAAAGATAGGTGGAACAGAGATAAAAGGAATAACTGCTTATGGAGTACAAAGGGAAAACAAAACTACTATGGAAGATATAGCTCCTCTTGGGGGAGAGAAGGGGAAATAAATAACAAACAGTTCTATACTCTGTGATATATTATAAAATCATGATATTACTAATTCACTATTTTGTGCCTTATATAATGACAGCCCTTGACATTTAACTTTCATGTTGCCAAACAGAGAAGGAGGTATGCAACTATAATTTGCACCTTAAAGATGGATCTATTACACAAAAAATATATAACAGTAACCAATTTGGGAGAGCTACTGTAATATATTTAACATTGCACACAAAAGAAGAAGTGGGTCATTTACATTAAGTATTCTTGAAGATTCAGTGGCCTGCATTCATTCTTTACGATAACATCACCATGTGGGTACCAAAACTACAATACACACAAATCCACTCATCAATAAATTTCTCTTGTACACAGGATAAACAATTTAATAAATTAAAATTGGAAAAAGCCATGTTCTTCGATGAATCACTTTCATGAATACTACTCAGGCCTGATTTTTAATCAACCTCTCTACTTCTCAGTGCCCTTATCTGTACTCTGGGGACAATAATATTGTTCCATTTATTTCATAAAATTGTTATGATAAGAGAAATGATATGGAAGGTGGTCAGTACAATGCCCAGTAAATTATAAATACTCAATTAGGAGGCTACTACAAAAAGCAATAATACTTGTTAATACTATCTTTACACCCAGATTACTTATTTTCAATTTGATTTTTGTTTTGGTTTGTTATTTTGAGATATTTTTTATCATTATCTAAACTGTTACATGTAAACTGCCACAACATGGATACATGCTACTCTTCACTCCAACTTTGACTGTTCACTTCTCCCATTTGGACCAGGCTCAGGCCAGGTCCAAGACCACCAGCTTGGACTAAAGCTGTGCCTGGTAAGCCTGGCTGTGGCCAGGCTCCATTTTACAGGACTCAACTTTTATATTTGTGAATTCACTGTTCTTCCATGGAAGGACTTTTGGTGTAGTGTTCTCCTTTTGGCCCTGAGGCACTTAGTTTGACATAACACACTCCCAACTGTCACCACATAGAAGCGGCTCAAATAGAGGGAAATCTTTCTGCTTCTAACCAGGGGCCCTAAAATTGCCATCCTATGGTCACTCCTTTGAGTTAAGACACAGGAAGATTGCTACTCAAATCTGTTACTTGAAGAAACTTTGCCGAAGCATATTTATCAGATCAGACTAAGATATCCAGGAGGAAAACAAAGGAACAGTGATTCTCAATGGACACAGTTACTGTCCCTAAGGCATTTTGGAAATTTGTGATGATGTGATGGAAGAGGCATATGGCATTTATATAGGTACAGGTCAAAGATTCTAGAGCTCCTGCATTGCTCTAGAAAGAATTATCCTATGTTCCCCATGACTTTTGAATGCCCTACCAAACATACATGAAGATGAAAATCTTTTTTATAATTATTTGAGTTTGGAATCTAATTATATGTAACACAAAGTATTTTTTGACATGGCTGAGCTCATGTTGAATTTTCCATGATGTGAAGATAAAAAGCCTCTGCAATGCAAAGGAAACAATCAACAAAACTAAAAGGCAACCGACAGAATGGGAAAAGATATTTGCAAATGACACATCGGACAAACTAGTATCCACAATCTATAAAGAACTCACCAAACTCCACACCCAAAAAACAAATAATCCAGTGAATAAATGGGCAGAAGACACGAATAGACACTTTTCTAAAGAAGACATCCAGATGGCCAACAGGCACAGGAAAAAATGCTCAACGTCACTCCTCATCAGGGAAATACAAATCAAAACCACACTGAGATATCACTCACGCCAGTCAGAGTGGCCAAAATGAACAAATCAGGGGACTATAGATGCTGGAGAGGATGTGGAGAAACGGGAACCCTCTTGCACACTGTTGGTTGGAATGCAAACTGGTGCAGCCGCTCTGGAAAACAGTGTGGAGGTTCCTCAGAAACTTAAAAATAGATCTACCCTATGACCCAGCAATAGCACTGCTAGGAATTTATCCAAGGGATACAGGAGTACTGATACATAGGGGCACTTGTACCCCAATGTTTATAGCAGCACTTTCAACAATAGCCAAATTATGGCAAGAGCCTAAATGTCCATCAATTGACGAATGGATAAAGAAATTGTGGTTTATATATACAATGGAATACTGCTTGGCAATGAGAAAGCATGAAATATGGCCTTTTGTAGCAACGTGGATGAACTGGAGAGTGTTATGCTAAGTGAAATAAGTCATACAGAGAAAGACAGATACCATATGTGTTCACTCTTATGTGGATCCTGAGAAACTTAACAGAAGACCATGGGGGAAGGGAAGAGAAAAAAAAAAGTTAGAGAGGGAGGGAGCCAAACCTTAAGAGACTCTTAAAAACAGAATAAACTGAGGGCTGATGGGGGGTGGAAGGGAGGAGAGGGTGGGTGATGGGCATTGAGGAGGGCACCTGTTGGGATGAGCACTGGGTGTTGTATGGAAACCAATTTGTCAATAAATTTCATATTAAAAAAAACAACAAAGGGGGAAAAAAAAGAAATTTCCATGATGTAACTACTAGGCAGACTGAAAGAATGTTATACTTTTCTTTGTTCAAAGCTTTATTCAACACCACTGTTCACCATTTCAGATTACTTACCAAGGGCATTGTAATATAGGAATGTGAGTTGTTATGATACAATACACTTATATCTATCTGCATTTATAGCTATTTCATTCATGTGTATAAAATACATATATGTATATGAGTACATGTGCAACCTTAAAGATGTCAAATTATTAAATACAAATGTATTTATTATAAGCATCTGTTATAACTGGACTCCTTCATAATGTTCTCTATCATAGTTTTGCCTATGTTGTAACAAATAAAAATACTTTATTACAAATCACTTTCCTTTCATATCTCCCTTAAATTTGTGAGGAAACTATTTTTAAAAATTGTGTATGCAGATAAGTTATATTCCCTACAAATTTTATTTCAGGAAAGAAAAGGGGGTGCTACAGAATATTTATCATGGAAAGAGACTAGGAGGATACAGGGTTGAGAACCACAAACCTACAAAGAAGTCACACTAGTCTTCTTTCCCCCATTATTAAGTCAAAAGTCACTGAGCACATTAAGTCTTTGTTCATTATAGAGAATAATTAAAATCATAGGCTTATGAAAAAAATAAAAATAAAAGCATGAGTTTATGGCTGTGTAGTACAGGTAAAGTTACTTTATTTCTGTGGACCATTGTTTCTTCATTTATAAAATAGGGATAATAATATCCACTCATAGGGTTTTTACCAAAATTAAATGAATTATTATGTGTATAATATCTGCAAGAGTGCTTGGCATATAATTGTCAATATGTATTGGATATTATTTTTATTTGTTGTTAATATATGAGGCCTAGAATGTTCTCTCTGCTTTCTTACTAAAAAAAAACCCACCAATCATATTAATGAGAACACTGATCATCAGAATGTGATCATCAGAATGTGAGAAATGCAGCGAAAATTTCTCTTCCTAGAGAGGCAAGAACTTTAGGAAAACATACAATTGATGAAAGAGTGATATACATTTCTGATCAGTAGGGAAATCTGCATGGGACAGTGAAATGTCTAAGAAGTTTTAAGGGAACGGGGTGGGGGGCAACATCATCCTTTAATGCCATGTTTCATTTATTCTTCTTGATGTTCTTCCTTGATCTAGTTAGAGCTAATCATTCTTTTTATAATCCATTGTCCTTACCCATCATTTGTACAAGAACTGGGTTATATAATAGTTTGTCTGTATCTGTTCCTCCAGCTTGGCCATAAACTTCGACAGTAGATTATATTAAAGACTATTTTTGTCTCCCATAATGCCTGGAAAATTGTCAAACTATATGTACATTTATGATTCGGTCCAAGTTATGTTGCCATTTTAAATCAATGAGACTTTTTAAAAAAATTTTTTTTAACGTTTATTTATTTTTGAGACAGAGAGAGACAGAGCATGAACGGGGGAGGGGCAGAGAGAGAGGGAGACACAGAATCCAAAGCAGGCTCCAGGCTCTGAGCCATCAGCCCAGAGCCCGACACGGGACCCGAACTCACGGACCGCGAGATCGTGACCTGAGTTGAAGTCGGACGCTTAACCGACTGAGCCACCCAGGCGCCCCAAGTCAATGAGACTTTTAACTGGTCCTTTATTTTTCTACAAATGTCAAAATTCACTACACTTAAAAAAATTTTTTTTTGATGTTTATTTATTTTTGAGAGAGAGAGAGAGAGAGAGACACACACACAGTACAAGAAGGGGAGGGGCAGAGAGGGAGACAGGGAATCTGAAACTGGCTCCAGGCTCTGGGCTGTCAGCACAGAGCCCTATGTGGGACCTGAACCTACGAATTGCAAGATCGTGACCTGAGTCGAAGTCAGATGCTCAACCGACTGAGCCACCCAGACGCCTGACATTACACTGTTTAAAGTGATTTCATCATGTCTAGAACTAATTTCTTAAAAATAAAATAATTTATCTCCAGTTTTAATGAAAACCAGAGAGAAAATGAATCTACACAAGAAAAAATCACATTATATTAATGTTTATGAAAAACAACTATTTGAGTAAGTAAAGGAAGCTTCAATAGTAGTCAGCTAATGTCTGACAAAGATCAACAAATATGATTATTAGGTAAATCTTCCCAATCTAGTTATTTATTTCACTGATTACTTCTTCATACTTATTTGGCATTAGCTTTAAGCACATTAAATGACTTTCTTAGTCGACAAAGTGATAGATAACATATCTGTGCATTCTTTTTATCATCATGGCTACTTTTAGTGTGTGTGTGTGTGCATGTATATATATTAATGTCTCTGAAACATTAGGCATGTCTTATATAGATATGTCTTAATTACCTCTAGTGAGGACATACAGCCATCTAATTCTAAGAATCCTCATTTCACAAAACATACTATGCCTCAAATCAATATTTTTTTAAGTTTATTTATTTTGAGAAGTAAATTTTACATTTATTTTATTTATTTTGAGAATACGAGCAGGGGAGGGGCAGAGAGAGACAGAATCCCAAGCAGGCTCTGTGCTGTCAGCACAGAGCCCAACGTGGGCTTGAATTCACAAACCGTGAGATCCCGACCTTAGCTGAGATCAAGATTCAGACGCTTATCCGACTGAACCACCCAGGCTCCCCAAGTTTTTAACCTACATTTTTAAGATACAAAGGGGAAAAAACCCAACCTCATCTTTATCCTTGGTTACATGCTTAAAGTGTTTCTTGACATTTTGTCTGGATTTAAAATACATGTAATACCAATAGTTATAAGTATTTTCTACAATGAAAACAGATTAGCTTTTTTCCCTCCTTATTTCACAGTTTAAATAAAGACATTAAGGCATCCTGTCCAGTGACAAACTATGGAATTTTAAATGCAAACACTGTGGATCACCAGTGAATTTGGTATGGATGATTTATCCTTATACATTCTGGTTGGTTTAAGTGTGTTTTTGATAAGCAAAGGAGTTACTTTAAGACTGATGCCACGGGGCGCCTGGGTGACTCGGTTAAGCATCTGATTCTTGGTTTCGGCTCAAGTCATGAGCTCACAGTTCCTGGGTTTGAGTCCCACATCAGGCTGACAGTGCAGAGCCTGCTTGGAATTTCCTGTCTCCTTCTCTCTGCCTCTCTCCTGCTGGCACTCTATCTTTCTCTCTCTCAAAATAAATAAAGAAATATTAAAAAAAAAAAAAGACTGCTACCACTATTGTTTTATCACAGACTGCTTTCTATTTCTTACCAAACAAACTTCAGTATGCTGGTCCTTTTTAAAATTCCCAAATTGCTTGATCTGTATTCTCTAGGTCAAAAGTTAAAGTGATCCAGAACCCAACGCCACAGAAAAGACACAAATATCAGTGGGAATCCTCTTTGAGTAGAGTTTTAAAATTGAATATGATTAAATGGCTTTTAATTGCCTGTAGTACTCAGAGAATGAGAGGTTTATCAGAGATAATCCTAATATTTTTATTTGAGACATGTAAGATGTAGATATTTCCCTAATTACTCAGAGGTCATATTTGTGTAATAATTCAGTTGATATACTCTAAACTGTCCTTAACAGATAATCTTAGGAGTTATAGAAATAATATACAAGGAAATTTTGCTTAATTCTAAAAATCTGTAACATATGATATATATATATAACTTAACAATGAATGTTCACTTTATGTACTTTAAAAGAAATACTCAATTGGGGTAAGATATAGAAAGTCTAAAAAGCAAAGAGCCAAAATTTTCTTTTTCAAAGACCTCTGTGATTCACTAATTTAGACTCAGTATAATCTAGGATATAAAATTTCTATATTTCTTTTTTCTGATACTATTTTTAGAGAGAGCACTATAATTTATGATTTTATCTTATCCCAAAGCTACAAATACGACAATAAATTCTTGCAGTCTACCTTGCAGCCAGGACTAATATCATTTCTGCATACTTTCTCAATGTTGGTGTAAAACTAAACCAAACATTATTTTTCTTAATGAAAAACTCACCAACAAATGTATTTCATATGTGAGTTGGGTTATATTATATTTTGTTATAGAAACCAAGAAGTAATATGTACTTCATGTGTTTTTTTCTCCCCCCACAAATGAAATGTTTCCTAGTTTACTGTTGTCTGTTCAAAATATTCATTTCATTTCATGTACTGCCCTGGGCAATGAAGTCATTATTTTCTATGACTTCACTATGATAGGTAATGAAATAATCTCTCTCTCTCTCTCTCTCTCTTTTTTTTTTTTTTTTCTCCTTTGGTCTAGTAAACGTGACTGAAACTATGGTCTTTGGACAACTACATTGAAATAATTGATTAGGAAATTTAAGAATGAGTAATTTACAAAATAAGTAGCTGCAAATTTTTACATCATAAACATATAGATATTGTAAATACTCCACCAAAGAAAGAACACTTTCACGGTAGGATGGGGGGCGCTAAGTGGGAAGAGGAAATATTCCTTCATCTCTTTTGTAAGTCTGCATTCTATAGGTAAAGAAAGGTTCGGGGGGAAATTAAATGCCTAGGCTATAATAACAATGAATATGCAGATGAACTAGGCCAATTTCCAATTTTGGGGAAAAAAAGCATAGGAGAGCTGGAACTAAAATCCCAATTCCTATAGTATTCCTAAAGTCAAAGAAAGAAGTTTTAATAAGGCCACAGTCATGAAAATGTGTTGATATTCTATTCACTGAATACAAAGCTTGATTGCTTAGTTATTTTAGGCTAGAACATTAATGAGAAGTAAATGACAGTAAGACAAGAAAATCACTCCAATACGGCAACATTTTTCAGTATTTAAATATAAACATATATTAAGCACATAATACCTGCCCCTGCCCCATAAGACAAATAAATGGAAAAGACAAAGGATTCACTCTACCACTACTACCACCTATATATTCAGCATAAATCTATCTGTTATGATTTTTTTTAATCACACTCATCCTAAACTCTCACTTTTTTCTTTAGTAGATAATAATGTCAATATACATATCGGACAAAATACAGTAATAGGCACTTTGTAAGCTATAAAGAAGACCTATCTGGGGCGCCTGGGTGGCTTGGTCGGTTAAGCGTCCGACTTCGGCTCAAGTTACGATCTCGCGGTCCGTGAGTTTGAGCCCCGCGTCGGGCTCTGTGCTGACAGCTCAGAGCCTGGAGCCTGTTTCAGATTCTGTGTCTCCCTCTCTCTCTGCCCCTCCCCTGTTCATGCTCTGTCTCTCTCTGTCCCAAAAATAAATAAACGTTAAAAAAAAAAAGACCTATCTGTGATTATTTATATGGTGATTACAATTCCAGTTTTCAGTAATTTTCTATTTCTGTAATATTTTGAGGTATTAAGGCATTAGTATCTTTCCTGATGTTATACTCCTTTTCAATTATTTTTAAAAATGAAGTGTGATTTATGTTTTGACATGTTTCCAGAAAGTTATGTTTTGCATTAACCTCTAACAACAGAAAACAATTTGGTCACAGACATAACTCCTCTCCCCATCTCCATTTTTAAAACCCTTGCAAGGTATTACTATTTTAAGTCTCATTTCCCAGTTATTAGGTTATTGTATTACTAGTGAGCAGAGTAATTTGAGTACCCTCCAGAACCAATATGGATCCAATCTACTTCCAGAGGTCTCTGAAAAACTTACCTTAGAACTAAAGGGACACAAGATGGTTGGGGGTAGGGCTCCTTAAGCAGGATAGGTGTGTCTGGGGTGTCTGAGCTTGGGCTGCTATAACAAAATACCATAGGCTGAGTGACTTAAACAACAGAAACTTATTTTCTCACAGTCCTGGAGGCTAAAAGTCCAAGATTAAGATGCCACCTGGTCAGATTTTCGAGAGAGCTCTCTTCCTGCCTTGTAGACAGCTGTCTTTCCAGTTTGTCCCAACATGAGGGTAGGGTAGGGTAGGGAGGGCAAGTTCACTGATGTCTCTTCTTATCAAGGCACCAATCCCATCACAAAGGCCCCACCCTTGTTACCTCATCTATCTCCCAAAGGCCATTTGCCACTCTTTTTCCAAATACCATTACATTGGGGATTAGGGATTCAATATAAGAACAGGAGGTGGCAAAGGCACCTTTTAGTACATAGCTAGGGGATAAAAAGAGGCAAACTCAGAAAGAGGCTGCAAGCCTGGTTCCAGCCCTTTCTGGATACTGACTACTTTTCTTCCTCTAGTACTAGATTTCCAATGCTCATCTCCCTTTTTTGTTGTCCCGGGTCAAACCTGCTTTCTTAGGGCCTGACTCCTTCTTCTTTAGGATTAATTTATTTCATTCAGGACCTTCTTCCCCAATCACCTCACAGGAAAAGGACAAAGGATGTAACCAAGAAATGTCCTTCACCAGCCCTGATCTTGTCTTAGGTGAAATGCATCTGAGGACACACTATAGATGAAAATATCAGTATTAAACTAGTATTTCAGAATTATACAGAATAGAAATGTACATATTGTTAATGCCATTTTGCTCTACTACTCAATTATTGTCTTTGTGCTACATTAATTATAAACACACAGCAGGCACTAAAAAATAATGTTAGTTCACTTTCCTCCCTCTTCTCTACTATATTCTGCTCCATTCCTTCAGACTATTTTGCCAAAGAGGCTCTTTGCTTTTTTGTTTTGTTTTCTAAAGTTTATTTTTGAGAGAGACACAGTACGAGTGGGGAGGAGCAGAGAAAGAGGGAGACACAGAACCTGAAGCAGGCTCCAGGCTCTGAGCTGTAAGCACAAAGCCCGACGCGGGGCTCGAACCCATGAACCATGAGATCAGAAGTCGGACCCTTAACTGACTGAGCCACCCAGGCACCCTTTGGATATCCTTTCTGTGGGACTAAAAAGCTGGTAGTAAATACTTACCTGTTGCTACTGATTCTTTTATCAACCTAATTGGTGACTCTGCAGTGCATTCCAAACTAAACAGTAAATTTTCATGCATAAACTTAAAAGATATATTTAAGATATATCCTAAGATACAAGTTTAAAAACTTGATAAGAATATGCACTAAGTGTTAAAATATATGGAATGTGCTTAATGCAATGCTTTGCACATAGTATACACTCAATACATGTTAGTTTTATGAATGTCCTTTAAGGTAATCTTAAGTATTATATTTTTTTCTGTACTGATGAGAACTGAATTAATAAAGTGTATATCATTGCCCCATATCGAGAGAGAGAGAGAGAGAGAGAGAGAGAGAGAGAGAGAAATAGAACTGCAGAATCTCTTGCTCAAAATCTCCTGTTTGACTATTATGACTTCTCTAACATGCTTCTATTAGAGAATAGATCTAGCATATTAATTTCCAAAATGAGGTAAGAAGGTCATGTTCTACTTCATCACAAAACCTTTAACAAATGAAGAGAAGTTTAACTCAGTGTAACTCAGGTGTGCCCTCATATCTTGGCCATGAGCTACAAACAAACCCTTCTATGTCTGCCCTTTTGTTCAGATGATATATCAACTCAGAGGTCCTCAACTGCATAGTCAGAAAAGATTCCCATTTTTGGCAGGAAAACTTCTGACCTTTTTCTCTGATGTCCTAGAACTTTAGTCTCATTAAAAACAGAGGAATCAAAGTAAGGCCTCGCTTGAGAGAAAAATCATTTCTAATTTTGGCTAATTTAAGGGCTTGTAGGAAAACAAAAAAACATTATTTTCTCCTTGCTCTATGTTAGTCATTATGATTATATTCTGCTCTAAATTAAATGAAAGAATATAGGTGATGTGCCTAGCATATCTGGTGCTGGTTTCCCTAATTTTTCTAATAAAATCAGAATGCGCACAAGAAAAAAAATGGTGGATCACCACAATTTGCATACTAAAAAGGAAATCAGAAAGATTTTCCTCTTTTTTCATTCTAGTCAGCATGCTGCCTTTGTCTTCCCCACTTTAAGAGTCGTGTATGTCAATTTACTTCACAATAAAGACACAACCCCACATATCTGGCCTCAGTTCATCAGATGGATTCTGATAAAGCCAGTGTTTCCAACTTTTAAAACCTACTCCCCACCCCACCCCAAATTAAACAACTCAGCCAGATTTGTGGTCCTTGGTTTCTTCATAATAGTATGAATAGTAGTCTTACAGTGTAGCCTCAGGCAGGAATCGCACTCAAGGCTCATGTAAACAGTGGTTTATAACACTTAGTAACTATTCTACTGAAGAGATTTTTAAAGGTGAAACACTTTCTATTCTAACTTTATAATGAAAATAAATTGGGTAAACAGGGATTTGCTTTACTGGCAGAACTAAAACATATTAAATAAGCAAAAATTACATATACTTTAAAAATATTTAAAATTACTAAAACTTGTTTTCAATTTATTTAATTTTTAATTTTTTATTTTTAATGTTTATTTATTTTTGAGACAGAGAGAGACAGAGCATGAATGGGGGAGGGGCAGAGAGAGAGGGATACACAGAATCCGAAGCAGGCTCCAGGCTCCGAGCTGTCAGCAAAGAGCCCGACACGGGGCGGGGCTCGAACTCACGGACTGTGAGATCATGACCTAAGCTAAAGTCGGACACTTAACCGACTGAGCCCCCCAGGCACCCCAAACTTGTTTTCAATTAAAACAAAACATGAGAAATTCATATATTATGATATTTCTATTTTAATTTCCTTCTTAATAAATGCATAAGTTCTAGTTAAAAAAATCTGCTAATGGCTCATTACTCTGAAAGAAAAAGATGATGTCCACAAAGTTACAAGATGCTTAATTGCTTCAAAAAAAGCATCTTTCTAAAGCATATACTGTATATAATTTCAGAAATATAGAATTCCTTTAAAAACTTTTTCACTGAATACCTTGTAATCATCTCTAAATCTAATGGGACATAAGCGCATTTCATCAGAGATGAAATTCTTCAATGACTGCTAAAATGAGAATCAAAAAATTATTATAATCTAGTAGTTTGGCTTGCAGCAAGCATTAATCAGAAGTCATAATAAATCCACATGCTTCTTTAGACAGCACATTAGTCAAACAGTTTTCTATGATAACGACATTGACTAATGGGCTCTGAGTTAGAAGGGTCAATCATAAACTCATCAAATGCTTCATTTAATTTCTTAATTTGGACAAACACAATTTGTTTATGGGAAAGATATCAGGTGTTCGTGAATGAATAATGGCTATGAAACCAAACTCCATTAATCAGCTCATGATTACAAATGACTTAGAGATTGTTTATTCTAATTTCATTCATTTGGGTCAACAAAGAAAACATGAGCAAATGAAACCATTTGAAAAAAAATGGCACACTTATTTCTCCATATTTAATAAGGCAATGATAAATACTCTTTCAATAACTATATCAAAAGGATTTTATTACTCAGGTTGATACCATTCCTTTTATAACTGAGTTGTTAATGCCTGTGATTTACAAGGAGACCAGGTTAAAAAAAAAAAAAAAAAAAACACCACCAAAATAGTACATTCCTAAAAGCTACTAAAGTTACACTCATTTTATTACTTCACTCTGATTCCTCAGGCAGAGGTAGTTATTCCTATGTTCCCACTGCACTTTGTAACTTTGCCTGACACATAGTAGGGCCTCAAATATATGAAAAACAGATGAATATATTATGCATGTTGTTAAGTATTTGTCTGCAGAATTCTGTCCTATACTAAACTTTGAGCTCCAAGTGGGCAGAAACAGTATCTTAGAAGGGAATTTTTGTATTTCCATTGCCTAGAAGACCTGGCATAATTTTTTTTTTCAAATAAATTCTAAGGAAAAATATTCTATCATGTGAAACTGATTAAGTAAACTTAGTGACAGTAAAATATGGACTGCTCCACATTATTTTGAAAGTACCCAAGAACAATCAACTAAAGAACAGGCAAATGTCACTGCTAAGACATCAATTCTGCCTTCACCTTCTCTTTTCTTTTTCTACTGTCACTAAATGGCATGTAGGGCAACAGGGCTTCCAACTGGACTATCCAGGACTACTGATTGTTTCAGCAGCCATCAGGTGCTGTGCTGGATAAGCCTGATTTGCCCTCCTGGTCTGCTCGGTGGCCACCAGCACATCCTGAGCTGGACCATGCTCTTGATGGGTTGCATCAGACAGGTTGCCTATGCCCTTCAGCTATAGTTTGGAGTTAGCAAACAGAAGACACTGAAAGATCAATGACAGGGCAAGAGGAAAGAGAGGGTAGGGTCTTTTTTCTGCTGGCCTGGGGTTTGACAGTGGCTGCCTTTCTCTTCTACAGGACCAATTTGTGTTGGGATAACTCTTTCTCATGACAAACTCTCTTCCCTTCCTCTCCCTTCCCTTCCCCTTCCCTTCCCTGGGATAGCGCACTTTCTCATGACAAACTCTCTTCCCTTCCTTTCCCTTCCATTCTTTAATGTTTATTCATTTTTGAGAGAGAGAGAGAGAGAGAGAGAGACAGACAGACAGACAGACAGACATATAATTCGAAGTAGGGTCCAGGCTCTGAGCTGTCGGTGCAGATCTTGATGTGGGGCTCGCACTCACAAACTGCGTGAGATAATGACCTGAACCGAAGTGGGACACTTAGCCGACTGTGCCACCCAGGTGCCCCTCTCTCCCTTCTTCTTATTAAACTTAGAGGTGGTAAAGACTCACATGTATTGCCAGGCCAGGAATCTTGATGTTTTCCTTATACTTGCCTTACCCTTTTAATAGTCCCTTCATTTTATTATCCGCTTATGCCTTTGAGTGTGCCATTTATTTCCTACTACCATCCTAATCTGTACACTTGTTCATCTTTGGGCTCCCAATTCCCTCCCAAGCAACCTGGAGGTCTGAGGCAGTCTCTATAATCTGTACTCCATTACTTAATACTGGCTTGTGGTTTGTTTTGGTTTTGGTTTTGGTCTCAGCATGCTGATCCCTACCTCCATGTCTTAGGAAATGTAGATTTTGCTTTAGGTAACTCCATGGGAAGTATTCCAAAGGTCCATTTTGTAACTGGACCCTTAATCATGCCCCACTGATGGGGAATAAAGTTTCTTGATACTTTACTCCTCATTCTATATCTGATCCTGTCATTTCAGCTTAGTTTGACCTGTTTTGTCTAGATTACAGAAAATAAAAAAATTATTTTCACTAATATAAAATTCCTGTAAGTAGAAGTCTATAACGAGTAGGCTACTTCACTAAAAACAAACAAACAAACAAACACTAGTACAGGGGTGTTTGGGTGGCTTGGTCGGTTAAGCATCTGACTTCAGCTCAGGTCATGATCTTATGGTCTGTGACTTCGAGCTCCATGACAGACTCTGTGCGGATGGCTCAGAGCCTGGAGCCTGATTTGGATTCTGTGTCTCCGTCTCTCTCTGCTCCTCCTCTGCTCGTGCTCTCTCTTTCTTTCTTAAAAATAAATGAACATTAAAAAAAACCTTAAAAAACCACTAGTACAAAAATAAATCACTTCTAAACAAAATACATAAGATATAATTTATTACCTCTTTTATATGTTAATTTTAATAATATATTTTATTTCACCCAATATATCCAATGTGTTTTAATTTCAATGTTGTCAGTATAAAAATTACTAACAAAATATTTTACTTTTTCTTTCTTTATACTAAATTTTCAAAATCTGGGGTGTATATTACACTTACAGGACATCTTCATTCATTCTAACCATATTCTAAGAGCTCAATAGTACATAAGTTGAACAGTACAATGACCTCTTTTATTTAAAAGCAATTAATCCTCCCTGGGGTGCCTAGGTGGTTCAGTCCGGTTAAGCATCCCACTTAGGCACAGGTCATGATCTCCAGTTTGCCAGTTCAAGCCCCACCTCCAGCTCTGTGCTGACAGCTCAGAGCCTCAAGCCTGGAGCCAGCTTTAAGATTCTGTGTCTCCCTCTCTCTCTGCTCCTCCCCACCTCACACTCTCTCTCAAAAATAAACATTAAAAAAAATTTAAAACCAATTAATCCTTCTTAGTTATGAAATACTTTACATAGAATTTCTTTCTAATACTAAATATACTATAAGAAAGGCTATACTATGTGCCTGCATCTCTGCGGAATGAATTTCATTAACTCTCTAGAGCTAACCTATTAAACTTCCAACATGTAAATTACTTGTTTGTGATTGAGATCTTATAAACTTATATACTGCCTTTAAAGTTTTCCCTCTTTTTTTTTTTATCATTATTTTACATCCCAGTTAGTTAACAGTGTAATAATGACTTCAGGAATAGAATTTAGTGATTCATCTCATCCCAACAAGTGTCCTCCTTAATGTCCCTTGCCCATTTAGCTCATTCCCCCACCCAAAACCCTTCCAGCAACACTCAGTTTGTTCTGTGTATTTAAGAGTCTCTATGGTTTGTCCCCCTCCCCATTTTTATATTACTTTTGCTTCCCTTCCTTTATGTTCATCTGTTTTGTATCTTAAATGCCACACATGAGTGAAATCATATGATACTTGTCTTTCTCTGACTTATTTTGCTTAGCATTGAAAGGGCGGGCCTACGCTGGCCGACTCCATCTTGTTCTGTGTTCTCCACCTTGAGTAACCTCCCGCTATCCCGTTCAAACTTCCTGATCAAAACATGCCCAGCGACCTGCGTAACAGGACTCTGACCCTTCCCCAGCCAATCGGCCGAGGTCATGATCCTTCCCCAGCCAATCGGCTGCCCCTAGACCCCTATAAAACCTTTGTGCTTTTGAAACTCGCTCTTTCCCTGGTATCTCACCGCTGTGTCGGTGCAGGTAGGGGATTGAGCTCCAGCTAGCTCTAATAAAGGCTCTTTGCTTTTGCATCGGACTCGGCTCCCTAGTGGTCTTTGGGGATCACGAATTCTGGGCATAACAAGCATAATATACTCTAGTTCCACCCACATTGCTGCAAATGGTAAGATTTCATTCTTTTTGATCGCTGAGTAACATTCATTGTGTGTGTGTGTGTGTGTGCGCACGCATGTATATACACACATATATACACATATATACATACACATCTTCTTTATCCATTCATCCATCAATGGACGTTTGGGCTCTTTCCATACTTTGGCTATTGTCGATAGCACTGCTATAAACACTGGGGTGCATGTGCCCTTTCACAACAGCACTCCTGTATCCTTTGGATAAATACCTAGTAGTGCAATTGCTGGGTTGTAAGTCAGTTCTATTTTTAACTTTTTGAGGAACCTCCACACTGTTTTCCAGAGTGGCTGCACCAGCTTGCAGTCCCACCAGCAGTGCAAAAGGGTTCCTCTTTCTCCGCATCCTCTTCAACATCTGTTGTTGCCTGAGTTGTTAATGTTAGCCATTCTGACAGGTGTGAGGTGGTATCTCATGGTGATTTTGACTTGTACTTCCCTGATGATGAGTGATGTGGAGCATTTTTTCATGTGTCGGTTGGCCATCTGGATGTCTTCTTTGGAGAAGTGTCTATTCATGTCTTTGCCCATTTCTTCACTAGATTATTTGTTTTTTGGGTGTTGAGTTTGATAAGTTCTTTATACATTTTGGATACTAACCCTTTATCTGATATGTCATTTGCAAATATTTTCTCACATTCCATCGGTTGCCTTTTAGTTTTGCTGATTGTTTCCTTTGCTGTGCAGAAGTTTTTTCTTTTGATGAGATCCTAACAGTTCGTTTTTGCTTTTGTTTCCCTTGCCTCCAGAGACGTGTTGAGTAAGAAGTTGCTGTGGCCGAGGTCAAAGAGATTTTTGCCTGTTTTCTCCTCTAGGATTTTTGATGGCTTCCTGTCTTTCATTTAGGTCTTTCATCCATTTTGAGTTTATTTTTGTGTATGGTGTAAGAAAGTGGTCCAGGTTCATTTTTTTGCATGTCGCTGTCCAGTTTTCCCAGCACCATTTGCTGAAAAGACTGTCTTTATTCCATTGGATATTGTTTCCTACTTTGTCAAAGATTAGTTGGCCATACATTTGTGGACCCACTAAGTCCATTTCTGAGTTCTCTATTCTGTTCCATTGATCTAAGTGACTGTTTTTGTGCCAGTGCCATACTGTCTTGATGATTACAGCTTTGTAACAGAGCTTGAAGTCCAGAATTGTGATGCTTCCAACTGTGGTTTCCTTTTTCAGGATTGCTTTGGCTTTTTGGGGTCTTTTCTGGCTCCATACAAATTTTAGGATTCTTTGTTTTAGCTCTGTGAAGAATGCTGGTGTTATTTATTCTCCTCCTTGTCACAGTTTGGCAGATATTTTCCCATGGCTTTTTCTATGCATTTTATACACACACACACACACACACACACGCACGCATTATGAGAAATATATACATGTCAACATCTTATACTTCTGTTTCTGCATGGTGCTTTTTTCCCTCAGTGATTTCTTTGACATCTTTCTTTGTTAGTCAACACATATAGCATTTTTGCTTGATATCCAGGACTTCTAAGAGTATTGCCAACTTTCTTTACCCTTCCTTTGACAACTTACAGCATTATTATAAATATCAAAACATCAAGTAAAGTTTGGGATGTAAAACAGCAATTTCCTTAAGAAATCATGTACAGAGATAATTGCCAGTCAGTAAACTCATAGTCTAATAGTTTTTGAGATCCTCTGTCTGCTGTTTATAACTTGTCTGTCTTCCTTGTCAGGAATTATATGGGTAACTTGGGTACTTTCTGCTATTATTTCTAATTCACTGTAGCTAATCTGATAAAGGTTTAAAAACTAGATATCCAGAATAAATAAGGCACCCAAATCAGCAAAGAAAAGGAAGCATTTTTAACAAATGCTTCTGGAACTGATAAGCTCTTTGCAAAGAAGAAAAAAAAAGAATTTGTCTTTAGCATCAGCACTAAATTCCAGAAAAATTCAAGAGTTAATGATAGAATATTCATAAAAATATAAAAACAATGACCAAGAGAAAATATTGAATATTTATTTGATAGCTGAAAGAGAAAGGCTCTTATGGAGTAAAGAATTTGGCCTTATCCAAAGAGAGACCTATCTTTGTCTTTAGTACCTGGAAGTCCAGAGTGATTTAAGTGTCCTCATCATTTATGGTGGGTCTCTCAGATGAAGTCTGATATATATGCTCATGAAGTGATGAAGGGTAGAGTCAGCTACTCCCAATAGTATTAGCATCGGGATTGGCCATGCCACACCAGGGCTAGCCCAACCAAAAAGACCAACTATTTGATTAGAGAGAGCTTTGGGCCACATGATGTCAGCCCAACCTTCTGGAAGCAAGTAGGGCTGGATACTGAGTTCAACCAAATAAGCAATGAATCAATCCATCATGCCTATGTAATAATGCCTGGATAAAATCACTGGACACTAAAGCTTTCATAAGCAATACCCCTTGATCAGTTTCATTCATTGATGCCTGGAGGGTGACACATCCTGAGGAATATAGGAACTTCCTTTGAAACCCTCCTAAATTCAGCCCTATGTGCCTTTTCCACGGGCTGGTTCTAATTTGTATTGTTTCCCTGTAATAAATGTGACCATGAGAACAAGAGCTTTCAGTGACATCTCTGAGTCTTTCTGGTAAAGCATCACTGAATCTGAAGGTGATAGGGAAAGGGAAGGGAAAGGTCTGAACTTGCAGTTGGGGTTAGACTTGTCAGTTGGAAGACTTGTCTTTAACCTCACAGTGTGGCTAACTCCAGGGAGTTTTCTAAGCTTAAACACAATAAAAGATGAATGAAAAGAATATGGTTAATTGAAAGAATAATATCCTTGACTAAGTAAAAATTTAAAAAATCTTTATGTCAAAAAAAAATAAATAAAAAATAAAAAAAAATCTTTATGTCAAAAATTAGCAAATAAGATTAAAAAGAAAAAGTATGCGAGTAATAGCACATAAAACCAAGATAACAGATACAAGATACAGATATAAGATTGGTAAGATATTAAGAACAGAGAAAAGTCAGTAGGAAAAACACTAAGTGCCCACAAAAGTTACCAATGAAAAGACATAAATTTACAAAATAATTAAAGGGAAAACACAGTGAACTAACTACAAAATGATATGATAGAGTTTATACCACACATATTATTTATATCAGTTCCAACTTACCTATTAAACAGATTTTCAAACTAATTTACAAAGCCAAGAACTAATTATATGCTGTACACAACAAACATAAAATAATTCAGAAAGACTAAAAAATCAAATAGATGGGCAAAAGTATACAAGGCAAATGGGAATAATACAGCAGGATTTGGATTCAAATCGAAGTAGATTTTAAGCAAAAAAAAAATTAGCTAGACAGAAAAGGACTTTTTTATTGCTAAAAGCAACAACTCAAGATGAAGATAATATAGTTAATTATTTCTGTGCACCAAATACCATAGCAATTACTTTTATAAAGTAGAAATGACACAATATGCAACAAAGTATACATAGAAACAGGCTAACAATAAGGGACATGAATCATTCTTAGTATAAGACTGGTAAACTAGACAAAAAAATAAAGGGAAGGATATACATAAGAGCTGAAAGGAAACATAACCTTTGGAAACATAATGTAAATCTTTATCAATACACATCAAATGTTATATTCTGCAAATAGGAGATCTATTTCCTTCTCAAGTATATATAGAATAATGACAAAAAAAATTTAAAAATCTGTATATTCCATAAAGTAGAAATATGACAAAACCACTCAACTCAACACATAGTAAAATTAGAATTAATAACAAAATTAAATTTCAAAAAACCCCTTTAACCTGGAAATTAAATAACTCCTGGGTCAAAGGAGAAATTAAAACCAAAATCAGGGGCGCCTGGGTGGCGCAGTCGGTTAAGCGTCCGACTTCAGCCAGGTCACGATCTCGCGGTCCGTGAGTTCGAGCCCCGCGTCGGGCTCTGGGCTGATGGCTCAGAGCCTGGAGCCTGTTTCCGATTCTGTGTCTCCCTCTCTCTCTGCCCCTCCCCCGTTCATGCTCTGTCTCTCTCTGTCCCAAAAATAAATAAACGTTGAAAAAAAAATTTAAAACCAAAATCATAGAATTTCTAAAAATTAATAACAAAACACTTTACATAATTTATGGGGTATATTTATAGCAATAACAGATACTGAAAGTCTTAATAAAAGTAAATTAGCTAAATATCCAACTTAAAATGTTACAAAAAAAAAGCAACAAGCAAACTGAAAGAAGGCATAAGGAAGGAAATGTAAAAAATAAAAGCAGTTGGAAAACAGAAAAGTGAAAGATCTAATTAATAAATCATCAAAATTCTCACTCTTCTAAAAAATAATGAAAATCTAACAAAGAAAAATATACAAACTAAGAATTGAACAGGAGAAAATAACCAATGAAACAGAAAAAAATTACCAAACTCCTGAGACTACTTTGCAGACCTCTATAGAAATAAATTTGAAAATGTAGGTGAAATGGATAATTTACTAGGAAAATTCACACTGCCAAAATTAAAATTCTGAGATAAAAAAGTTCAAAACATAAAGTTTCATAGAAGAAATAGAGCTATTAAAGAAAGATACCAGGTCCACACTGTTTCATAGGGGGAAATCTACTAAACTATCAAAGACAGTTCTAATGCTGTGAAATTTATCCTTAAGCATAGAAAATGAAAAACAAAACAAAACTTCCAAACTGTATTTATGAAGCAAGCATAACACTGATATACAAAAAAAAATTATTAACCAATACCACATATGAATATTAAGGTAAAAACTAAGTAAAATATTAAGAGTACAGAAAGCAACATTACATATAAAAACACAACATTAACAAATGGGATTCATTACAGGTTATCAAGGCTAGGCCAATATTGAGAATTACTTAAATATGACACAGCATATTAAGGATCTTATGATCATATTAACAGATGCAGAAAGAACATTTGACAAAATCTAACATCTATTCATAATAAAAACTCTCAGTAAGCTAAGAAGAAAAAGGAATTTCCTCAACTTGATAAAGAATATCTAAGAAAAAACCCTGACAAGTAACATCATACTTAATGGTGAGAACCTGAAGCTTTGCCACTAAGACTAGGTAGAAGGCAATCAATGCCCTATCTCACCACTTCTTTCAACATCACACTGGAAGTCCTAGTAGATGCGATAAGAAAAGGAAATAAAAGGTATGCAGATTGGGAAGGAAGAAACAAAACTGCCTTTGCTGGCAGATAACACGATCATGTATGTAGAAAATCTGAAAGAATGGATAAAAAAAACCCTCCAGGAACTAATAAGGAATTATAGCAATGTTGCAGAATAAAAGGTTAAGAAACAAAAGGCAATTGCTTTCCTATAAACTAGCAATGAACAAGTAGAATTTGAAATAAAAAACACAATACCATTCACACTAGTACCCAGAAAAACAAAATACTTAGGTATAAATCTAACACGTATATGCAAGATCGATGTGAGAAAAACTACAAAATTTTGATAAACGTAATCAAAGAAGAACTAAGTAAGTGGGGAGATATTGCATGTTTATGATAGGAAGACTTAATATTGTCAAGATGTCAGTTCTTCCCAACTTGATCTATAGGTTCAACTCAATCCCAATCAAAATCTCAGCTAGCAAGTTATTTTGTGGATATCAGCAAACTGATTCTAAAGATTATATGGAGAAGCAAAAGGCCCAGAATAGACACCACAATATTGAAAGAGAAGAACAAAGTTGGAGGACTGATGTCATTCAACTTCAAGGCTCACTGTAATGCAACAATAATCAAGACAAATAACTGTGAAAGATAGATAAATAGATCAGTGGAACAGAGAAGCCTAGAAATAGACCCATAACTACAGTCAATCTTTGACAAAGGAACAAGGGTAGTACAATAGAAAAAAACAGTCTTTTCGATAAAGGTGCTGGAACAGCTGGACACCCATGTGAAAAAAAAAAATCAATCTATAGACCCTTCACCAAAATTAACTCAAAATGATCAAAGACCAAAATATAAAACAAAAATGGTAAAACTCCTAGGAGATAACACAGGAGAAAACTAGACAATATTTAGTATGGCAATAGCTTTTTAGACAGTATCATCAAAGGCATGATCCATGAAACAAACGGTTGATAAGCTAGACTCCATTTAAATTAGAAACTTTTGCTCTGTGAAAGACAGTATCAAAAGAAAGAGAATACAAACCACATACTAGGAGAAAATACTTGTAAAAGACATTTCTGATAACAGACAGCTACCCAAAATATACAAAGAACTCTTAAAATTCAACAATAAGAAAATAACCTGATTAAAAATTGGGCCAAAGACCTTAATAAACACGTCACCAAATAAGATATACCAATGGTAAATAAACATATGGAAAGATGTTCAACATCATATGTCATTAAGAAGTTGAAAACTAAAGCAGTTTTATGAAATATAACCACACATTTATTAGAATGGACAAAATCCAGAACCCTGACAACACTAAATGCTGATGAGAATGTAGAGCAATAAGTAGTGACTCCCATTCACTGCTGGTGAGAATGAAAATGGTTCAGCCACTCTGGACAGGAGTCTGGCAGTTTCTTACAAAACTAAACATACATGGGGCGCCTGGGTGGCTCAGTGGGTTAAGTGTCTGACTTCGGCTCAGGTTATGATCTCATGGTTCATGGGTTGGAGCCCTGTGCTGGGCTCTGTGCTGACAGCTCAGAGTCTGGAGCCTGCTTTAGATTCTGTGTCTCCCTCTCTCTCTGCCCCTTCCCTGCTCACACTCTGTCTCTCTCTCAAAAAAAAAAAAAAAAAAAAAAAATTTAAACAATAATTAAAAAACCCATCAAAATTAAACATCCATATTAGGTAATTCAGCAATCATGCTCTTTGGTATTTATCCAAAGGCAGTGAAAACTACCCACACAAAAACCTGTGCATGGATGTTTACAGCAGCTTTATTCATAATTGCCAAAACGTAGAGGCAACCAAGATATACTTCAAGTAGGTGAATGGATAAACTGTGGTACATCCAGAAATGAAATACTAGTCAGTGCTAAAAAGAAATGAACTATAAGCCCTGAAAAGACATGGAGAAACCTTAAATGCATATTAACAAGTGAAAAAAAACAATCTGAAAAGATTATATACCATGATTCCAACTGTAGGGCAGTCTATAAAAGGCAAAACTATGGAGACAATAAAAATACCACTGACTGCCAAGGGTTGGAGGTGAGGGAGAAGGATAGTTTGTGTGCACAGGTTTCCAAGGGCTGTGAAAATACTCTGTAATGGTGGATATATGTGATTATACATTTATCTAAAATCACAGAATGTATAACACCAAGAGTGAACCCTAATGCTGTAATATAAACTCTGGTATTCTATGACGTACTTGTTTAGTTTCATCATTTGTAACAAATATATCACTCTGGTTGGGCATATTGATAATGGGGGAGGCTATGCATGTGTGGGGGAAAGAATTATATGGGAAATCTTTGCATCTTCTCCTTAATTTTGCTATGAACCTTAAACTTCTTTAAAATATGAAGCTTTATAAAAAATAAAATAAGTGTTTAAAAATGTTTAAAGATTCAGAGAAATATCTCTTTGGGGTGCCTGGGTGGCTCAGTTAGTTAAGCGTCCAACTTTGGCTCAGGTCATGATCTCTGGGTTTGTGAGGTTGAGCCCCACGACAGGATCTGTGCAGAGAGCTCAGAGCCTGGAGGCTGCTTCAGATTCTGTGTCTCCCTCTCTCTCTGCCCCTTACCCGCTTGCACTGTCTCTCAAAAATGAATAAAAATGTTAAAAAATTTTAATAAAGAAAGGAAAAGATCTCATTTTTAATATGGTTATCTCCATTGATGCTCAAAAAGCCTTGGCAAAATTCAAAACCCAATACTAATATTAAAAAAAAAACACTAAAAAATAGGAATTGATAGATAATTAAAATTAAACACACCACACACACACACACACCCCTAAGTCATAAAGCCAGCATTTTCCTTAGTGGGGAAAAGAAATGGAGGAATTTTCATTGAGGTCAAGACTAAGGAAATACACCACTATCTTTACTATTAATTAACAGTGTACTAAATTAGAGACATAAAAACTTGAAAAGAATAAATAAAACACTTCATATTTGTAGTAGTATATTAATATAAATGGAACACACAGGAGAATCAATGTTAAAATCTGAAACAATGAAATAATTTAGTAAGGTAGCAGTTATTTGCATAAGTATACCAAAGTTAACAACTCTCATATTTACACATACTAATGGTAGAAAAAATCTCATTCATAACAGCATCAAAGGAATAAACATAACATGTAAAACCTAAATGAGGAAAAAATGTAAACCATTCTTAAAAGCCACAAGAGAACACTTGATTCAATGAAAAGATATTCTGCATACTTGGATAGGATATCTCAGCATCATCAAGATGTTAGTTCTGTCTAAATTCATTTAATTCACAATCGCAATAAAATTGCCAAGAAGTGTTTTTACGGAGCTAAAGTGATACTAAAGTCCAAAGGAAAAAAATAGTACAATTTTTTTTTACATAGAATATATATATTGCTTTGATCATCACACAAAAAATTTACATGAACTATTTCTAAAGCAGAAATCATTTCTGATGTTCTATATGCAGGTTAACATCACTACAAATGAATAATCACAGCTGCAGACCATTTTTTAGACAGTGAGGTTTTCTTTGCTTATGGGGTCTCAAATCTCTTGGATCAGGAGCAAATCTACTTTGAAATTACTGATTAGAAAAAGAGGTCTGGATTGAAGGACAGCAGCATCTTCACCAGCTGAAAATATACAATGTTGTAATAAACAAATAAAGAGTATCTATCCTATATTGTAAACATACCACAGAAGAGTGTTTCTCATAATTTTAGATTTTTTAGCCTTCTTACTGAATTCTCTATAATAGTGAGAGAAGAAAATGTTATTAAACTTAAAATATGTAATTTTCAAATAAAATTGACATCTTGATTTAAGCAGAAAAAAAGGTCAAGTAACCCATTATTAGTCAATCTAACTGTCCTAAATTGCTTCCAATTGAAAAATGGGCAGAGGACCTGAGTAGACTTTTTTTCCCCAAAGATGACATACAAATGACCAACAGATACAGGAAAAGATGCTTAGCATCACTAATCTTCGAGGAAATACAAATCAAACTACAATGAGATGTCACCTCACACTTGTTAGAATGGCTATTTCCAAAAAGACAAGAGATAATAAGTGTTGGCAAGGATGTAGAGAAAAGGGAACCCTTGTGCACTGCTGGAAGGAATGTAAATTGGTACAACCACTACAGCAAAGTGTATGGAGGTTACTCAAGAAATTAAAAATAGAACCACCATATGATCTAGCAATCCCACATCTGGGTATATACCCAAAGGAAATAAAATTAGAATCTTGAAAAGATATGCATACTCTCATGTTCATTACAGCATTATTCACAATAGCCAAGATATGGAAACAACCTAAGTATCCATCTAGAGATGAATGGATAAAGAAGATGTAGTATATATGTAATGAAATATGATTCAGTCATAAGAAAGAAAGAAACCCTGTGGTCTGTGGCAACATGGATGAAACTAAGTGAAATAAGTGAAAGAAAGATACTTATGACTGTCACTTATATATGGAACCAAAGCAACAACAACAACAACAACAACAACAACAAGAAAAAACGAACTCAAAGAAACTGACAGTAAGTAAAATGTGGTTTCCAGAGGCTGGAGAGTGAGGTAAATGGGGAGATGTTAGTCAAAGAATATAAACTTTCAGTTACCAAGACAAATAAGTTCTGGGGGGATATATAATATGGTGACTATAGTTAATATTATTACTGTAGGGGCGCCTGGGTGGCTCAGTCGGTTGAGCATCCAACCTCAGCTCAGGTCATGATCTCACCATCCGTGAGTTCAAGCCCCGCATCAGGCTCTGTGCTGACAGCTCGGAGCCTGGAGCCTGCTTTGGATTCTGTGTCTCCCTCTCTCTCTGACCCTCCCCTGTTCATGCTCTGTCTCACTCTGTCTCAAAAATAAACAAACATTAAAAAAATATATTATTACTGTAATACAGCAATACGGTCAATATTATATACTTCAAAGGTACTAAGAAAATAGATCTTAAACATTCTTACCATTCACAAAAAATGGTAACTATGTGAGGTGACAGAAGTATTAACCAGCACTACTGCAAATAATTTCATAATATAAGTGTATCAAATCATGTTGTACATCTTAAACTCACAAGATATTGCATGTCAGTTATGTCTCAATAAAGCTCAGGGAAAAAAAAGAGCCAAATAGCTTCATTACATTCTCTTACTCCATGAACATACTTAACCTAAAAATATCTCACCATTTTCATGACATTTGCTGTGAGCATTTCTTGCCTGAATTGGCTATTAAAGATTTCTTATATACAAAGTAAAATTTAATCTCCAGTTTAGAGTGAAATGATACTATGTCAAGGGGAGAAAAAAAAAAAAAACAATTTCAGAATACACCTGCTACTAAGTTTGACAACAATAATTTTAATAAGCAACATATATGTTCCCTCACTAAATATAAGTATTACATGTTCTACAGATGCCTGAAATTTTAAAGAAGTCTTTAAGGTGGCATTTTCCGAGAACCTTTCCAGTGAAATACCCATCATGTTGCCTTTTTAAAAATCTTCAAAATTATATAGATTATATATACAATAATATATCTGAAGATTAAAATTTAACATACCTGGCAACTTGCAGGCTCAGGTCAAAAGAAATAAAAAAAATTAACATGGAATAGCATGCAAAAATGCTTTGTAAACTGGGAATAGTTACAGAAGCACAGACCATTATTAAATCAGCAAAAGTCAATTATAAAGCAACACAAATACTTGTGCTATCATTTATAAGAAATGATATTTCAGATTTTTGAAGTTTATGATATTCAACTTATTTAAAAAGTACAGTTAAATTTTAAAAATATAATTTTGCCTTCTATAAGCTGAAGTGGGTCCAATCCAGTTTTGAATTAGGAATATGTACATTTTAAAGGGCCATTTTTTTTAGTAGCTAAAGTGAAATGAGAAACATTAAAGTCAATTAGTCATTCAAATATTTGACCAATACAAATTTACTGAGCACAAACAATATATAAAGCCCTGTTCTCAGTGCCAGAGATACAAGTGTGAACAAAACAGATAAAGATCCTTGCCCTGGTGCAACTTACTTTCTAGTGGGGATAGACAGAAAATGAAAAAGACAAATAAGTGAATTATAAATGGTAACAGTGTGGGGTGCCTGGGTGGCTCAGTCGGTTAAGTGTCCGACTTCAGCTCAGGTCATGATCTCACAGTTCGGGACTTCAAGCCCCATGTCATCTCTGTGCTGAGAGCTCAGAGCTTGGAACTTGCTTTGGATTCTGTGTCTCCCTCTCTCTCTGCCCTTCCCCCACTCATTCATTCTCTCTCTCTCTCTCTCTCTCTCTCTCTCTCTCTCTCTCTCTCTCAAAAATAAATAAACACTAAAAAAATGTTAACAGGGGCGCCTGGGTGGCGCAGTCGGTTAAGCGTCCGACTTCAGCCAGGTCACGATCTCGCGGTCCGGGAGTTCGAGCACCGCGGCAGGCTCTGGGCTGATGGCTCGGAGCCTGGAGCCTGTTTCCGATTCTGTGTCTCCCTCTCTCTCTGCCCCTCCCCCGTTCATGCTCTGTCTCTCTCTGTCCCAAAAATAAATAAAAACGTTGAAAAAAAAATGTTACCAGTACTAAAGTAGAAAATTAAAACAAGCAAAGGGGACAAAGAGCTGTATGTCTAGGACAAGGTACAATTCAGCCAGCTGACAGCTGAAGGTGAGGGAGTAAGTAGCCATTTCTGCGATGAGCATTCCAAGCAGAAGGAATTAGTAAGCATTAAGGCCTTGAAGGGGGAGGTGTCTGCTAAGGCTGAGGAACAGTGAAGGTAAAAATAAATAGAGAGAGGAAAACAAGAAGTGAAACTCAGGAAGGTAACAGACAACGGACCATCCTCTCTGACGGGCTGTAGAGGCCATCACAATGATTTTGGCTTTTACTCTGAATAGGGAAGACATTAGCAGAAGAGTGGTATCTCTGATTCAGGCTTTAAAAGGATCATTCATTCTAGATGCTACGCTAAAAAATAAACTACAGTGGAGCCAGTGGAAGTAGGGTGACTAGTTAAGAAGCTATTGCAATAATTGAGGTGAGAGATGGTGATGGCCTAGTCCAAGGAAGTAGCAGCGGATGCAGAAAGAATAAAGATTCTTGGGACACCTGGGTGGCTCAGTCAGTTAAGCGTCTGACTTCGGCTCAGGTCATAATCTCGTGGTCCATGAGATCAAGCCCAGCATCCAGCTCTGTGCTGACAGTTCAGAGCCTAGAGCCTGCTTCGGATTCTGTGCCTCCCTCTCTCTCTGCCCCTCTCCCACTCGTACTCTGTCTCTCTCTCTCTCAAAAATAAATAAACATTAAAAAAATTAAAAAAAAAAAAAGAACAAAGATTCTACATACATATTGAAGGCAGAGGCCCCAGAACCCATTGATGGAGATCCTGTAAGAGGTAAGAGGCAGAGTGGAGTTGGGACTACTTAAAATCTCTGAAGAGTGAACAAAGGCAGATTTTACAGGGAAGCTGAAACTTGGAAGAAGGAATGATACCGGAGTAGTTCACTACTTTGGAGGTTTGGGCCTGAGGGTGGGCCATGGTTGTGGCAAGACATGGCTGGATCTCTGAGAAAAAGCCTGTGGTCTTTTTGACCTGACAACCAGAGGGAAAAGCCCAGGGCAAGCACAGTCACTGGAAGTAAGGGAGAGTCTTGGAATAGAGAGAACCCAGAGATTCTGGGGGTGGGTGGTGGCTAATTCTGTGTAAATTCTAAGTCTCTGGCTGACTGCCACACCATGCTTGCTCAGGACCTAGTGAAAGCAGTTTGAAGAAAAGGTTAAAATAAACTGACATTTCAGCTGTTGCAGGCCATAGGTGAGAAAAAAAAACTGTAATTTGTGCCTAACCAAGTTAATTGCCTGCTAAAACAAAGACAGCAACATTTTTCAGAGGAATGTAATAGAAGGCAGAGTATTCACAACAAAAATTCACAATGTCTAAGATACAATCAAATAATCATTCAGTATCCAAAGAACCAGGAAAATGTGACCTATTGTCAGAGGAAAAGACAATTAATGGTGAACCCTATGTCCATGTTGTCAGTTCAGATGGAAGGATGAACCCCAAAGGGCATATCAACCCCAGGCATGACCAGACTGGCCATGGAACAGGTAGGGCTAGACTTAAGGGATAGGAATGCTTATCATTCAAAAAAAATCTGCGGGACAAATAGTTAACCAGCACTATCCTAGACGTGCTTAACATCTCTAACGTAACTCTAACATAAAGAAAAAAAATCTTTTTTTCAGATTCCAAATCTCTTGAGATAGAAAAGACCTCTGAGGACGAAAGGAAACAGCACCAGAACACCTGCTAGCATGACCTCATGGGCCTCCTATTAATGGTATCCACCTTCTCAGGAGACCCCTGCCCCAAATTTTGCCCTTGAAAACCCTCACTTGCCAGCCATCCAGGAGTTCAGGGCTTTTTGAGCATTAGCTCCTTGTTTTCCTGAGCGGCCCACACCAATAAATAACCTATCTTTCTTCACTGCAAAAGCTCAGTGTGAGTTTTTATTGGCTTGCTGCACCTCAGGTGGATGAAGTCTCATTTATTTTGGTTATAAGTGATCAACCTTGAGATGAATCAGATGTTGAAACTGGCAATAAATAACTCCAGAATGGCTATTATACCTAGCCTAATGATGTACATACAAATAGAAGAATTTTTTTAATAAATTAATTTTTTTTAATTAATTTTTGAAAGAGAAAGAGAGGGAGGGAGGGAGAGAGAGAGAGAGAATGTGAGCAGGGGAGGGGCAGAGAGAGAGGGAGACACAGAATCCGAAGTAGGCTCCAGGCTTCAAGCTGTCAGCACAGAGCCCGATGTGGGGCTTGAACTGACAAATGGTGAGATCATGACCCAAGCCAAACTCAGATGCTTAACCAACCAAGCCACCCAGGTGCCCTAAGAATTTTTTTAAAAACAGAAAATCTCAGCAGAGAAAAATAAAATACAAAAAAGAACAAAATAATAATTTTACAACTGAAAAACAGAACAGAAATTTTAAAATTCATTTCATGAAAATGACAAGACAAGTGAATGTGAAGATTGGTAAAATAGACCAATAGAAATCATACAAACTGAAAACCCAGATAATGAAAATATTTTTAAAAAGGAAGGGGAGTGAGACCTATGCATTAAGTTAACAAATGCTTGGCCATTCTACCTAAAAAAAACTCTGGCTAACCTGACTGATTTAGGAGCCTGTTCTGCAGAAGGTGACCTACCACTGAGGAGACTAGCTAACACCGAAGCAAACTAGGAAATATTCTTGTAGTTGTGCAGAAGGGACTAAAAGTGAGTGAAAGTAACCTCTGTGATGACACATCCCCAATGTTCCCCCAGTCTGTCATGATTACCCTGCTAATTTATGAACATGTGTTCCATGAAGAGTCATGATTCCTGAATGTGTAGGCTCAGAGAGAAGGACACCTCCCTTTGCCCCTATATTCAATCAGCATATTGCATTCAACCTACATACCCCATGACACCTTGACCCCTTGTCTTTATTTATTTATTTTGACCCCAACCCTTCAGGGAGGTGGATTTGAGAAATTTTCTCCTGGCTTCTTTCTTGGCATCCTGCAATAACACCCCTTTTCTCTGCCACAAAACCGGTGCCAGTGTTTGGCTGACTGCACATCGGGCAAAGGATTTGTTCGGTAAGCAAGGGAGGATGAAGAGGAGAATCAACAGGAAAAGGAGAAGAAATACTCAGGGACCTTTAGAGAAGTATCAGAAGGTCTAATAGACAGAGATTCTGAGGTCTGCCTAGAAAAGCATATCTTGGAATAAAGCTGCCCTTGGCCTTAATCTTATTATTTCAGCCTGTTTAAAAAGGAAACCTCTTTAAATACCTTTCTTTCCATTTGTAGTTCTCTTTTCTGAGGCATTTCTTTCTTTTTTTAATAAAGTCCTGGTTTTGTTTTTATTTTTTAAATTTCTTATTTATTTATTTATTTATTTATGAAAGAGAGAGAGAGAGAGCGCAAGTGAGCAAGGGGCAGAGAAGGTGGGGGAGAGAGATAGAGAAAGAGAAAGAGAAAGAGAAAGAGAAAGAGAAAGAGAAAGAGAAAGAGAAAGAGAAAGAGAAAGAGAAAGAGAAGCTGGGTTCCCTCAAAGCAGGGCTCAAGCTCACAAACTGTGAGATCATGACCTGAGCCACAGTCAGATAGATGCTTAACTGACTGAGCTACCCAGGCACCCCCTCTGAGGCATTTCTTTTACAGAACAGAAACTTGGAGGAAAAACCCAGGCTGCCCTTAGATAACCCATTTCTCTGGCAGTTACTACATACAATCAAGAAGCCAAAAGCCACAGGGTGAAGCAAACTCCAGTGACCAATTTACAACCAACTTGCTCCTGCAAAGACCAGACCAAGCCAGTCAGAGCTACCACGTGGCCCTCAGCCCTGACCTTTCACCCACTTTGCCCCTCATTATAATGTTAAAAATCATGGCCAGGGGTAGAGACTTAACATGTAAATAAAATTTTCGATGTATGAAGAAGCATGTTGTCAACTGTGCCTCTGTGCCCAATTTCCTGTCTTCCCACCCCTGCATGCATGCTTAGATGTCACCCCTTTCCTGCTTTAGCCCCTTCAAAAACTTTCCCCTGCCACTGTTCAGGGAGCAGCCTGGTATCCAACTAAGGGATGTCTAAGGCTGTCTCCCCATGCCCAGGCATGAGCTTGCAATAAACACTGTCAACACCATCCTTGGCCTCATTTCTACATGAGAGTCAAAGAACTCTGAGGTCGGCAACATATTATATAAAGCAGAAAACAGAACAAGGCAGATTTGACAAAATTATGGCAAACTAACTTCCCAAATCAGGTCCATAAATCTGCAGATTGAAAAAGATCAGTGAAACTCAAACATGAAAAATACAAGGAAATTCATGCCTACTTATATCATATTCAAACTACTGACATAGATAAAAAAGAAAATACTGAAAACCACCAGAGAAAAGTAACACATTATATACAGGAGAACAATAATTTCAATGACTGTTAACTTTTCATCAGAAAAAATGAAAGCCAAAAGACAGTGAATGCCATCTTTAAAGTGCTGAAGGATATGAATCTTGAAGGGTATCAACCTTGACCTAATTTATATTTATTTATAAAACACTATATCTAACAACTGTAGAGGACATATTCTTTTCAAGTACACATTGTACATTCATCAACACAGAACATAAGCTGGGTTGAAAACAAGTCTTAAACATTTTTTGTTTTCAAATTGAAATCATATGGAGTGTATATGCCAACTTCCTTGTCCAAAAGATATAGAGTAATAGACACTGACTGGATTTAACCTCCTGTCTAGAAATAACAAGGGAAGACAGACAGAAAGAAAGAAGAGGTAAGGGAAGAGGGGCGGCAGGGTGGAGAGAGAGAAAGAAAAAGAACTTTCAAAACACTGGAAAAAGGGCAAAGAAGAAAGATCCCTGTAGATAGGATAGAAAGGAGGAGAGTCCTAAGATTGCTACAGTTGTCTTCAGTTTCGGCTGGTGTTGCAGGGAAAGAAAGCCCTGGTGGACTCTTAGTGGAAAGAGAGCCTAGTGAGTTGAGATGGAGCTGCCAGCCCTGGGAGACAAAGACACCTACAGTTTAGGACAGAGACAGAGCAGCACAGAGAACTCAGTGACCTGTGGAGGATCTCCACTGAAATGCTGATTGGCAAATACATTTGAGAAACTACCTGAGCCTGGGGAAAGAACCATCTGATCCCTAGTGCTAAAATAATACCTGGTATATGAAAGACACTTAATAAAAATTGTTAAATATTGAATGAATTCAAACATCTATGAGTTTTTTCTAAAACTAAATTATGCAAAAAATTTAAATACCATAACACTCTCTTGCAAAGTGAGGAGGTTAAAAGAAAATAAAATTTAAGAAAACAAAGACAGGTTTGGGCAAAATATGTAATATTCAAACCCACATTATGAAATATATTTACCTCTTTATGTTTTTTAGGTATCTTCCTAATAAGTAATTTTAATTCAGATTGTGTTCGTGCTCCTAAATGAATATTATCCAACAAAGTTACCCAACTTTAAAAAGTAAAAATATTGTGGCACCTGGGTGGCTCAGTCAGTTAAGTGTCCGACTTCCGCTAAGCATCCAACTTTGGCTCAGGTCATGATCTCACAGTTCCTGGGTTCGAGCACCACATCAGGCTCTCTGCTGTCAGCACAGAGTTTGCTTCGGATCCTCTGTCCCCCTCCTTGGGCCCCTCCCCGACTCGCATGCAAAAAGAATTCTAAAAATCCCAAGGCCTTGTCAATTTTTCAGAATCACTATGCAAAACTGAGAAATGATGACCATTTCAATTCAAGCATTACCTTGAGAGAGTTATAACAGAAGGAGTTAATTACCTCACATAGAATAACTTTGAGCCAATAAAAAGTACTTATATGGAGTTTCTACTGTCACATGAAGAATTATAAGGAATTTATAGGGTTTCACATATTCCTTTCAGGATGTACTTTAGGAACAATTACTTAGAAAGTGTTTAATTTAAAAAGTATTAACATTAAATTCAAATTCTACAATTTTATTTTATTTTTTTTTAAGTTTATTTATTTTGAGAAAGAGCACACGTGAGTCAGGGAGGGGCAGAGAGAGAGAGGGAGAGAGGGAATCCCACCTAGGCTCCATATCCAGAGCGAGCCCCCACACAGGGCTCAATCCCACGACCCTGGGATCATGACCAAAGCCGAAATCAAGACTCAATTGTTTAACTGACTGAACCACCCAGGTGCCCCTCAAATTCCCTAATTTTAACTAAAAACTAAAAATTATCCTTTATGAGCATATGTAACATATTGGCATACTAAGCAAAAACATTTCTGATATTAGACATGCATATGGTTTTTCATCCAGATAATATTTGATTAAGGTTTATTTAGATGAATGGGATAAATGAAACATATTATATAGAAGTAGATAAAACTACTGGAAGTAGTTAAAACAGCCTGAAAGATTCTGCATAGTATAAAGTTCTCATCAAAGTCTGATTAATCCTTTCTAAATCAGAATTTGCTACAGGAGAAAATTAGGTATATTTCACTTGGTCAAAAACTATATGTTTAGATGTCAGGAGATGAGTTTTTCTGATTTAGGAATGGGGGGTGGGGAGGTAGGAAAGACAGAGGGACATCCCAAGCTTTTTCTCCTCTCCTCCCATTTTCTTTTGTTACACTTTTACCTCTATTCTTCTGTAAATCTATTCAGTTTTAAATTCTAAATTAAATGGTAGTTCCATGTGAAAAGTCAACCTCACTGGTTTACGGTATTTTCTGAATTGCATTACATGTAAATATGAGCAACTGAGTTGAGCTGCAACTGTGGGTACAGACAATATGTATCCCCACTCATTTACACTACCCAAGAGTAAAATAATCAATCCACTTGACCACTGTGATAACCAAACTATTTCCCCTATATTCACAAAGGATAAAATGGTAATTATCAATGTGCAAATAATGATGTCACTTCAGTGTTTTCAATTCTAAGGATATTGAAATGGTAACCATAGAGTGTTCAATTCAAGATACATTGTCCAACAATGTCCAACAACAGCAAAACAATTCTTATTGAAAATATTGGAGATATTATTATGTAACAACATATTCACCATTTCCTGGAAGAAAAAAAACACAGGCCTACTTTTAGTTCCCAGTGTAGGATTTAACTTCAATGGTATATAAATGCACATTTATATACACTACTAGTGACATTCATTCATCCAACCAACTGTTAATAAACAAAGGCTCCTAACACCATGGTATTGTGCTGGTTTGGGAATTATAAAGTTGACAGGCTACAGGGTTTATCTCCTAAGAGAAGAAATCATACATCAAACGGTCCTACTGAAACATTTATAATTGCTATGAATACAAACTACAATATATACAAAATTTTAGAAAATCAAATCCAATAACATATAAAAGGAAGCACATTGAGTTCAAGTGGGGTTTCTCCCAAAAATATAAATAAGATTGGTTTAACATTTGAAATTGACTGATGAAATACAACATATCAATGAAATTCATCATACCATCTCAATAGATGCAGAAAAAGCATTTGACAAAATTAAATATTCATTCCTGATAAAAACTCAAAGGAAACTAAGAATAGAAGAACAATTCTTCAACCTGAAAAGGGCATCTATGAAAAACCTACAGTTAACATCTTGTATAATGGTGAAAGATTGAATGCTTGTCTCCCTAAGATCAGGAATAATCAAAGGATATCCACTCTTACCACTTCTATTCAAAATTGTGTCTGAAGGTTCTAGCTAGGGCAATGTGGTTATAAGGCAAGAATAAGAAATAAAAGGTCTTCATATTTAAAGGAAAAATGAAAACTTTCTTCATTTATAGACAACATGGCTGTCTATGCAGAAAATGCCAAAGAATCTTACAAAAACAAGTAATCTCTGAGTTTAAAAAATTGCAGGATACAAATTTAATATGCAAAAAAAGAACTGTATTTCTGTATACCACTAATGAACAACTAGAAATGGAAATTTAAACCCCAAAATCTTAGTATTTATGATGGCACCACAAAACACAAAATGCTTAGGAATAAATCTAACAAAATAAATGTAAGACTTATATGTTGAGAACTACAAAACTCTGATGAAAGAAATGAAAGAAAAACTGGAGATGGAGAGCTATACCATGTTGAAGGATGGAAGCATCCAGTCTCTCCAATTCTGATCTGTAAAGTCCACATAACCCTAATAAAAATCCCAGCTGGATTTTTTTTTTTTGGCAGAAATCAACATACTTAATCAAGTAACCCACACAACAGAATATTACTCAGTAATAAAAAGGGAATTAAGTTACCAATATAAGCAACAACATGGATAAATCTCAAAAGCATGCTAGGTCAAAGAAGTCAGACTCAAAACCTACTTATTATATGATTCCATTTATATGACATATGAGAAAAGTCAAAACTGTAGGGACAAAAAATAAATCAGTGGTTACCAGGAAGCTAGAAGTTGTAGGAGGGGTTCACCATTAGTGGATGGAGAATTCTGAGGGATGATAAAATTGTTCCACATCCTGATTCTAGGTGTTATTATGCAACTGTTTGCATCTGTCAAAACTCAAAGAACCCTCATTAAAAATTGTGTATTTTACTGTATATACTCAATTTTTTTTTAAAAATCACTGTTTAGTAAATAGACAAGGTATAAAGAGAAAATATAAAGTATATATCTGATTTGTATTCAGAATATTTAAATAACTCTCCAAGTCAATAATATAAATAATTCCTTTTAAAAAATGGACAACAGATAGGAGCATATACTTCACACAAAATGGGACAGCCACTTTGTAAAAGTTTGGCAGTTTCTTATAAAGTCAAAGCTACATTTACTATATATATATAAGAAACAAATCCCATTCCTAACTATTTACTCAAGAGAAATGAAAATATGCTTACCCAGACTTGTACTCAAATGTTCATATAATTTATAATCAGAAAAACCATAAGCTGGAAACAACCCACCTGTCCACCAATTGCTGAATGAATGAACAAACTGGTCTAGCTATATGATGAAATACTACTCAGCAACAAAAAGAACTGATGCTCATACAGCAATGAGAACAAACCTGAAAAGCACTATCCCAAGTCAAAGAGTGCAGTCACAAAGGTCTACATACTGTATGGTTCCATTTGCATGGCATTCTGAAAATAGCAAAAGTATAATGACATAAATCAGATTACTGGTTGCTAAGGTCCGAGATGGGGAAAAAAGAATTGACTTCAAAGGAGTATAAGAGGCCTTTCTGGGGAGTAATGTAAATGTTCTTTATCAAAAAACTTTGGTGATACTTAACATAATTGTATACATTTGTCAAATGCATGGAATTTCATATTAAATATTGGGGAATTTTATTATGTTTAAAGTGCACCTTTCCTACACTTCCATAGGTTTTCTTGATACCTACAGAACAATCAGAAAATGTTTCAAATTATTTTAAATCCCATTGCCCAGGGACATTAACCATTATTAGCATTGATATACAGCACCCAGGATATTTTTCAACATAACTTTTGATTCAATTGCAACTTTAACTTTTGGTCAAAACTAAAATAGGATTCAGATCTTTTACACTGTTCAGGAGTCTCCATTTTTTCAGTTCCAAAATATATCACAAATATATTTATATTTCAGTAAATACACTGTGCACATTAAAAAAGAAAAACAGTTCATGCTATGCTTCTCCTAGTTGTAAGTGAACACCAAGAATTCTTTCTGCATAATGTCTTTTTATTGCCATTAAATCTTTCAACATTTGCAAAACTTGTTCGTATTACCATATACTTTAATTCTTGTCTTGGATTCTCTAAGGAATGTATTTTCTAGTTTTGCTAAATAAAACTCAAAGAAATCTTTTGTAAAAATAGAATAAAATCCTAACCGTTATGGGATGACAAGACAAAAAATAACAGTCAACATTAAATAAACATTAATGAAAGAACTTTTGGGAAGAGAGAGGATTATTTGTTGATTTGTTACCATCAACTCTTTGTAAATTTAGGGGAAGATGCTATACTCACACACAAAAAGGGCTACTCTATTTAAACAGTTTTTTTTTTTTATTATGAAAGAAAAAAGAAACCCCAGGGTCTAAAATGTAATGAGTGATCCTATTAGTTCCACCAGACTAAAATCATACAGTCTACGTATGTGGTCTTTTCAGCCACATCTGTCATGAACCATTTTTACATCACAAAATGCAAAATACTGAGCACTGATTTACTAGATGAGACCTGGGAAAGAATTCGTCATTTGATTTTTCCCCTAAAAGAAAAATTGGCTCACAGGAAGACAGGTGACAGTTCTTTGCAGAGCATACTCAGAACTTACACATTTTAGAATCAAATCTTAATATAACCTAAGCAACAAAGAGAAAACCATAGTGAAATAGAGGATGAAATAAAATAGAAAAACGAAAGAAATCTCAATGATGGCTTTCTTAAAACTCAGATACTTTTCTTGGCTAGGAGACATGGATTAACTGTTAAAAATAATTATGATGTGTGTAAATGTATAAAAGGGCTCACCACATAGTAAATGCTCAATAAATGGCACTCTGATTAATTTTAAGTACTTCATGAAACACATTTTTGTTAAGCATTTTATATACTGATCTGATTTTCCCCCTTTCAAAAGCTTGCAGTTACACTAAAATGGAATTTTTTCTTAATATAGAATGTATAGTACAGAAGAGTTTTGAATTCATTATTTCCTTGACTTATCTGAAATCTGCATTAGTCATTTTTTGGTAAATTTCTTTATATAGTGTTATTTTACTCATATTAAAAAAAAACCTATAATTTCCCTTATAGGAAAAGGTCTACTATCATTCCAATTTTTTAATGGCTTAAATTAAAAAATATTAAGAGGTGATTAATAAAAAAAACCTCATTACATGATTCTGCTTTAGGTAAATTACTGACAATTATTCTAAAACCACTGAAAGAGAAACTGCACACTTGATATATAAACAAACATCCAAATCTTATACACTTGTCAGTCTTTCAATAATGAAGTCTGGAGAAAAATAAATTCACAGACACCCAAGTGAATTGGCAACTGTAAGTGACAGAAGCCCTTCTAAATCCTCTGTTTACACTGGGGATTAGTGGAGTAGATTTTGAGTTGCAAACTGAACAGTCCATGGTCAAGGGAACCTGCTCCCTGTCAGCCCGCAGGGCATAAGGACAAAGCATGGTCCTGGTAGGAAGTGACCCATAAACATATTCCTACCCAGGATTTATACAAAGCCAGTCTGCCTCACAGAAACTCCATATGACCATTAACTGGCCTGCATGGCCTGCCAGGAGGCCTAATTACAGGTCTACAGAGCCCAATAACAAAAGCTGAAGGGCTTTAGCCTAGGGATGATCTGCTTTATACTGACTTGAGAGAGTCCATATAGAGGACCCCAAAGAAAGAGGTTTAGCTTTAAAATTCTCCCCAGAGATCCAGCATTGTACTCGAGTCTAGAAAGCCCACATGCAACATACTTCAGCTAGGCTTAAACATACCACCCTCTCAAAATTAACATTCAACTACTGTCTGCTTAACATCTGCTCAAACATGGCAAGTTGCTGTGATATTGTTAGACTCTAGCTGATAGCTTTCTTCTTACTAAATATTATTAAGGATAAATAATAGTCATTCAAATATAAATGTGTAACCAATGCTAAAACAAATAACTTACGCTTTTTAAATGCAATTTACTTAATGATTCTCTTTAGGAAGCACTACTTTATATCTTTTGAGTTAACACAAAGCCAAAAATCATGTCATTATTGGAAATTGGAAGTTAAATTAACATTATCAATTTGATTTTACATAAAAGCTAATAAATTTTATGTGAATTTCTGAAATTTGCAGAAACCGTATTTGATGAAAAATAGGTTTAACCAATGCTCAAGTCAATTAAACTATTTAAGGTTTTATTCATTTGTTTCTGTTTTTACATTTGCTGGTAGGAGTAGAATGTTTGGTTCAATGTCTCTTCCTTAACTACATCATCACTGTGGTGATGCCATAAAAAAACTACTCCTACTCTCTAACGATTATAGAACCCTCAGTTACATATTAGGTGCTGTTCTAGACACTTTATTACATTAATTTATTTAGTTCTCATAAAAATTCTAAAGGTACATATTATTCCCATTTCATAAATGAAAAAAAACTACAGTCCAGCAGGCTTTACCGACTCTCCCATGGATTTACAAGTAAATAATGGAGCTGGGAATGGTACCCAGGCCATCTGACTTGAGAACTTAACTACTACACTATACCATATTGCCTTTGATACCAATTGCTAACATTTACTGAATACTTACTATGTACCAGGTACTATTCGAAGTGTTTTACAAATGGTACCTCATTTAAGCTCTTATAACAACAAACCCATTAGTTATGTACTATTAATATCTCCACTTTATAAATAAGGACACTAAAGGAGACTACCAAAGGAGACTACAGGGGAAGTGATCCGCCAAAACTCACAAAGTTAGTTACAGAGGCCAAGTATGAATCTAGACTGCCAACATACTATCAAGCAGAAGCTTACATGGGGAAAAAAGAGGTATGAAAACTATTTTATGAAATACAAATAAACTTTTTACCACTTGCTCTGTTTTTTAGGTCTGTCCAACATGAAAAATTTTCTCACAATACATCAGCCTATTTCTCAGAGTCATAGATCGGTGGTCAGAAACTTACAGAGCAAAACCTCTCTGCTGGTTTTAAGTCAGGGTAGCAGAATGGTTGTCTATGCCCCTTGGAAATGGTGCTGCATTTTCATGGCAATCTCAGAATCAGAAATATTTACAGTTAGACTGGACTTTAGAAAAGCATTGGGAGTTCTAAGATCACATGCCTATGAAGAGAAAGGATTAGGAATAGGCTTCTAGGTACTTAATGGGTAGCTAAAAGCATAACGTCTAAATTTAACATGGAGCAGAAGAACTGGGATGGAATGAGGCACTTATGACTTATTCCTAAGCATAGCTCCTTCCCTGGACATACTGTGCCCATGTGTGTAACTCATCTGTGTTTCACAGTACTTAACCAGCTTGTATCCCAGCAAGGGTAACTGAAATGCAAGTCCCTAGTTAGGCTGAAGACCAAAACATGGGTGATTATACAACACTACCCTGGGTTTTTCAAAATTATCAGAAATTTTGCTATTATGAGCACTCTTAACAATTATGAAAAATAACATTTTTCTGACTCATACTTTACTAATTCTTATTATCAATTAGAAAAAACTCATTTCAGAATCAAAGGCTTACATGAGGATAGAAATTATTTTATTTTAAGGTAACTATAGCACTACACCTAACAAAACAGAGTATGTATTTGGTAATATTTTCCACCATCCTTCTTTCTTCCCAATATAACTTAGGGATTTAAACTATGGATAGAAATAGCTCAAGATTCAGAAATCACTTGGCTTTCTGGTTCTGTCATTCACTAGCTATGTAGTCTTTTACAAATCATTTATGCTTTCCAGATATTTGTAAAATGGAGTTAATTAGCTCTCCATGCTGTGATGTGAGTCAAACGATAAAAGATTTATATGAAAGTGCTTTAAAAACTAGAAAGCAAAACAAAACGGGTTGTAAACATTATTCAGAAAATGAAATATTACACAGAGATTTTCTGATAAAGGTGATTTACCATTCATGCACTAAAGGAAATTGCTATTTTTTCTTAAAACATTAGAGATATAATTTTAAAGGCTGCTTGTGTCAATACCTTTATTAAAAGTAAAATATTAAAAAGATTTTAGAGAACAACGTGTCTTATAACCAGGTTGTAAGAAGTGTCATCTTTTCATACTGATAAAAAATATTTACATTTTGGAAAAAAATTCTCTCCTCTAAATTCTTCAGACCTACAAACACGTATGGCATAAGATGCTACTGTGTTTTTGCAGAAAACCCAAATAATGTTTGGACTGCCACTAACATGTGAAACACTAGTGAGAGCAAAAGAGACAAGTCTTATCTTCCTTCTTTCTCCTCTGTGATAATCATGTTTCATTATCTTTTCTGTCATGCACTATCTTAAAGTTTAAGATTAAAAAGTCAGATTATTGGCCAATATCTTCTACTTTAGAAGCCAGATAATTTCTTGTGTATTTATTTTAAATCCATCAAGCTGGTTAAAATGAGCATAGCAGCATTAAAAGGTTTACTTTTCAGTTACTTCCAGATTATTTGTTTCTTCACAATGACCTGTTCACCAATGATTAACAGCTGGAATCTTATTTGGCATAGTACCACTCACTACAGGTGCTGTTAAAACTGTTGGAAAAGACTTATAAATTTTAGATCTGGTTCCTGGTCTTCATCATGTTCATTATTTCATTGGAAAAGTAAATTCAACACTTATGAAATAATTAAATATTAGTATCAGCCACATGTAAGTAAATATCAGCATAAATGGTATGCACAAAAAAGGACAGAAAGATTTCAAAAAAGAAGAGAAAGATTATGTGCTGGAATGGTCACAAAACTCATGTGGAAATTTTGAGATTCGTTTTGAAGTGCTTAGAGGTGGAAGAGGAAAGAGGAAGTCATTTCCAGAAGAGAAAAAAATCATGAGCAAGGATTCATAGGTGGAAAAGAATGAGTAACTCAAAGAATAATGAGAAGAAGTTCAGAAATGAATTCTAATAAATACAGAAAAATCTGTGGCTCCACCATACAGAAAGAACCTTGGAACCTTAAACACAGAAGTGTAAAATTGATTTTTTAAGCCACTGAGGGCCAGTGACTAATTTTGAGCAAAGTAATATCATCACCAAATGGTGGCTGAGAAAGAATCATTTAGCAGTGGTAATCACAAAAAACAATGTGGAAATAAACATTTCCTGGTGGCTACCATTTGCCAGGCTCCGAACTAGGTGCTTCACGTATCATATTTATCTTCAAAAAAACCCTACAAGGTAGTTATTATCCTCCCCCTTTACAAGTGAGTAAACTATGGTACAGAGAAGTCCCCAAAACTAAATACTTTCAAATAGGCAACTTAAATGTGTGACAAGGTTTAGTTGAAACAATAGGGGACTATACTCATATATTGCTGATGAACACGTAATACCCTTCAGACACTGTGGAAAAGTTTGGTGGTTTCTCAAAAAGTTACACATAGAATTCCCAATGTACACTCCTAGGTATATAACACCCCAAATTACAAACAGGTACTCAAGCAAGTACATGTATATGCATGTTCATAGCAATACTATTTACAACAGTCAAAAGGTGGAAGTAACACAAATTTCCATCAATACAAATGGATAAATAAATGGTGTACATGGAGACAATGGAATATTATTCAGCCATAAAAAGGAATAAAATACTGACACATGCTACAATGTGGCTGTACCTCCAAAACATTATGCTAAGAAGCTGAAACACGAGGCTATACAGTGTGTAAGTCCATTTATATATATCCAGAATAGATAAATCCACAGAAACAGAAGGCAGATTGGTGAATGCCAGGAGCAGGTGTCCAGGAGTGGAGAGAAACTGCTTCATAGGTAAGAGGTTTTACTTTGGAGTGTTGAGAACGTTTTGGAAGTAGAGAGAGGTGGTAGTTATACAGCCCTGTAAATGTATTTAATGCCACTGAATTGTTCACTTTAAACAATTACGATTAATTTTATATTAATTTTATGTGAATTTCACCTTAATAAATTACTTTTTTTAAAAAAATAGAGAACTATGGCAAACTAGAAAATACACACGTCTGTCATGTTCCATTTCTTTTTTTTAAACTATGTTTTGTAGAACCAATAAACATCAAACTGCTCACAGTCAAACTGCTCAAGGTAAGTAGTACGAGTAGGCTTAGAACTCTTCCACTATTCACTACCATCTCTGGAGAAGAGAACTGAAGAGACCATTGGGAAGTTAGGGATTAACCTCTGGCTGGTAACTTTGGCATCTAGACTAAGGAGATGGCAGTGGGAAAGATAATAAAGGGATACATATAAAAAATGTTTCAAAATAAGATCATTCATTCTAGCTGAATAATTGCCTAGTAAGAAGTCAAAGGTAAAAATTTCAAAGTTTTGTATCTTAATAAGTGAGAGAATGGTAAAAGCATTTTTATTTTTTTTTTAATTATTTTTTTTAATGTTTATTTATTTTGGGGACAGAGAGAGACAGAGCATGAATGGGGGAGGGCAGAGAGAGAGGGAGACACAGAATCGGAAACAGGCTCCAGGCTCTGAGCCATCAGCCCAGAGCCCGACGCGGGGCTCGAACCCACGGACCGCGAGATCGTGACCTGAGCCGAAGTCGGACGCCCAACCGACTGAGCCACCCAGGCGCCCTGGTAAAAGCATTTTTAAAAAGGAAAGGAAGAAAGCAAAGGGTTAATAGGATTGACTCAATATCACAGGGTAAGCCATTAGCTGAGGTTATAACTTAAAGATTGAATCTTACAAATTTATACAATTCTGCAATCTTCTGTGTCCCACTGCCATTTGAAAACGACAAAAAAGCAATCTTAGATAAAACCTTAACTTCACATCACCTCTGAAGTAAACGTTAAACAACAGACACGAAAGTTGGTTTTAACTGCAATTTAGTAATAGACATGAGAAACGATTCTATCTAAATCTGAAGATTTAGCATAACAAAGTACAAATATATGGCTTAATGTATAAAAATATGGTCGTAACAAATACAATAAAATCTGTGACTTCAAATTCACGTTTGGTATAAACCAAACATGCATGATACCTTACATTTTGCTTAAATATTATTTTTACTCATACATATGTCTTTCAAAATCATACCACTAATAATTGTTGCCAAATGTTCTAAACGTATTTTAATTCCAAACCAATAACATTATTAACATTCACTCATAAATCAATGACAATGCAATGGTTACATATTGCATTTTCTGGGACCTATAGTTAGAATAAAGGACTAAGCACAGCAGGATTTCTTTATAGACGAACCTTATCTACCAGACTATAGTAATTATAAAGCTGAAATGAATCCTGTCTCAAGAATCTAACATACAGCCTTAAGTCTTTTCTTGTACTCGATTTTATGGCCCCAAAGTCAAGGATGTTTTCCCTGAGAACTCAAGTAAACTTCAATGTGACAAAATGGGTGCTCCCAGCCCTTCCTGTCCGGGAACCTCACTCTTAGGACTAGGCTGGATTTTAACTGCAAGACTTCCGGAATGAGCTCGAGTTGGTCTTATTCCCCCTTCCTTTATTTTATTTATTTGCTTGCTTTGTAAGTAATACAGTGAACACCTTAAATTCTTCACTGAAGGAAATCTAGAACTTTGATAGTAAGTTCTAGATTTGCTTATATGCTCCTCTCCTATCCATCTATCTACTTCCCCTCTTCAAGGCCACAAGTTCTCATTAAAAGCAATACTGGATGTTTCTCAAAGGGGTATAATATGTTATATCATATTATAAAGCAATATATTCATAGAATTGGCATCAAAAGGCCAAGTCTGGTTAAAATACTTAATCAGTGGAAACATAAAGTAGCACAGTCCTTTTATAAAACAATTTAGCAAAAATGCATAAAAAGCCAGTCTAAATATTAATACACTCTAACCTTATAAACTCATTTCTATAGTAATCAATCCCAAGAAACCTATCTAAAATATATAAAACACAATTTATAACAGGATGTGTACCACAGTGTTATTGATAAGAGGGAAACGCTGGGGACAACACGTTATTAAGTACAGAAGAAAATTATTAAGTAAATAATGCTACATCTAGCTAATGCATTGCTTATCCAGACTAAGGTAGGTTTTTTAAATTTGTAAATTGTCATAATATTTTTAATGTTTCTCAAATTCACGCAACCTAACTCTTTATCGAAAATAGAATTTAGAAAGTTAAATTAAAATATGTGGGGTGACAGCTGGGACCAATATAAGTAAGTTCAACACTATGAAGTTTGGACCCTAAGATCTGTTTTATAATAGGCTTCAAAATCCTATTAAAATATAAAGATAACTGTATAAAACTATGAAATGAAATTCTTTATAGTTGTATTAATGGAAACAAATATTTTCTGAACTAAGCACCATAAATATTGTCTTTAAAGCAAAAGTTTGTCCATACTCAAATTATGAACTGGCAGTAATTTTTCAAAGCAAAATGCTACTAAAGAATTAAAGAATCAATGTATATTATGTAAATGATAGAGAATCATATTAACTAGCTTAATCTTACAGCATATTTGAGTCAAAATATGAAAAACCAGATAGCAAGCAAAATTATAATACTATGTAGAAACTGTAATTTCCACATAATTAAAGATATAATGAGTAAGATTAATACATAAAATATAAATGACTTAAAATTAAAAAAAATTATTTTAATGTTTATTTATTTTTGAGAGGGGAGACAGAGTGCGAGCAGGGGAGGGGCAGAGAGAGAGAGGGACAGACTCCAAAGCAGGTTCCAGGCTCTGAGCTGTCAGCACAGAGCCCCAGGTGGGGCTTGAACCCACAAACTGTGAGATCATGACCTGAACTAAAGTCAGCTGCTTAACCAACTGAGCCACCCAGGCTCCCCTCCCTCCATTTTTTTTTTAATGTTTATTTATTTTTGAGAGAGACAGAGTGTGAGCAAGGGAGGGGCAAAGAGAGGTGGAGACACAGAATCCAAAGCAGGCTCCAGGCTCAGAGCTGTCAGCACAGAGCCTGACGTGGGGCTCGAACCCATGAACTGTGAGATTATGACCTGGGCTGAAGTCGGACGCTTAACTGACTGAGCCACCCGGGTGTCCCTGAATGACTTTTAAAGTAATATGGAGAGTTATAAAGACTCACAAATATTATTAAGTTTTATCCTTTTATTATAAGTTACTTCTATTAGTGATTTAAGAAGCTAGTATATCATGTGTTCCCAATCTTTAGACTGTAGACACTCTGGGGCTAATGCAAGAAATCCCTGAATCAATATGCACATATGTATTTTCTCAATCAATGAATACTAAAAATACAACTACTATCATTTGGTAGTCTGAAATTACTTTTATGTTAAAATAGAATTCTCATTTTCCAATTGGAAGTTATACACTCTTTACAGATCTTTAAAAAGTAAATAATTATAACAAATATGTACTACTTGGTTATACCATTCTAATCCTACCTCATGCTTACTCTTGACAACTTGTTTAAATATGTTACATACATTTTTTTTTTCAACGTTTATTTATTTTTGGGACAGAGAGAGACAGAGCATGAACGGGGGAGGGGCAGAGAGAGAGGGAGACACAGAATCGGAAACAGGCTCCAGGCTCTGAGCCATCAGCCCAGAGCCCGACGTGGGGCTCGAACTCACGGACCGCGAGATCGTGACCTGGCTGAAGTCGGACGCTTAACCGACTGTGCCACCCAGGCGCCCCTGTTACATACATTTTGAAGAGCATGTTAAGATTCAAAATAATATCAGTACTTAGAAAAGATAACATTAATCTTTTACATTTTTTAAGAAGGTAAAATATTTAATGTCTACATGAATCTGAGGATTATGTATAAAATCAAAGTCAAAGCATTATTGTATCATTGAAAAATAAGACGTACAGTATTTTAACATTAGATGGTATCCAGAACAGTTCATTGAGTTAGTCCAATGGAACTGGAGAAATTACTAAATTATATTTATCTTGTTTTCCTCAACAATGAAAACCTTGATCTAAAACTCCCACTTTGTACAAAAGTTAAACCAAAACAGATCATAGTCTTAAATGTAAAAGTATAAAACTTTTAGAAGAAAACACAGGAGGATGTTTTGTGATGTGGGGCTAGGTGAAGAATTCTTAAACATGCCACCAAAAGCACAGTCCACAGAAGACAAAAATCAATAAATTGAACTGCCTCAAAACTGAAACTAAAATTAAAGTCAATTTTATAAGTAAAAATATAAAGAATGACCTTTTAGCATTATACTCTATACAGCAGTCGATACTTCATATAAAATATGGCCATACATATAACCCAGATTTCACAAATTTGTGAGGACATATGAAAAGAGGTGTTTTTTTCTTTGACCCACCTGTAAGCACGTCAGTATTTATTTAGTACGTTTTCATTTAAATAAAGTTAAGCATGAGCACTTACCAGCAGCTTCAAGAACCAGCTGTAGTCTGGCTTTGGCCTGTTCGGCCGGTGGCTAAAAGTCAACCATAAAAGACATTTACAGGTCAGTTTTAATATATGGAGCTTTAAATTAATGCATTACTATGCAAACATCAGAAAATTTAGAAGACTTTATCATAACAGATATTAATATCCATCCACCATCTTAATAAAACTCCATCACAGCAGCTCTACCAACCTACTCTCTCACTGTAGTAATTGAATCACACTTTTCATTAACATGATGGAAGAATGAATTTCTTTCTTTCTTTTTTTTTTTTACTGGAAAAGGTTTTGTTAGTACCCAACATCAATCTGCAATAGTCTAAATCAGCACCTAAATCAGTACCAATCAGCAATAGCCTAAATAACTACAATTGAATAATGAGGCAAAACTTCCATATATTTAAAAACATATTATCAAGCTCTGTTTTGTTTTTTTTTTTGCATATGGAAACATGCAAAGTGACCTATCGGAATTTAAGTAACAACTTGATATTTCAGGCAAGTCATATCCAAAACCCAAATTTTTTTCTGCTTTCCTATTTGAAAGGGGCAACTGTGATGATGATGTGATTTACAAGCTTTCAATTCCTACCAAATGTCCTCAAGTTACTTTCTCAATGGACTTTGATGCAACACAGTTGATAATGTTGAAATTAACCTTACTTGCCTACCAGTGACCTTATTTTGAGATTTTCGGATTAATGTGTTGATGGTATCTAAGATAACATGGGTTGTAGCAGGTTATGAGTTATGAATTTTCATGAAGGACCTGTTAAAAACTTTAAGTTTAGTTATTTATTTTGAGAGAGTGAGAGAGAGAGAGAGAGAGAGAGAGAGAGAGAGAGAGAGGATGAGCAGGGGAGGGGCAGAGAGAGAATCCCAAGCAGGCTCTGTGCTGTCAGCATGGAGCCCAATGCGGGGCTGGAACCCACGAACCATGAGATCATGACCTGAGCTGAATCAAGCGTCAGACACTTAATCAAATGAACCATCCAGGCACTCCATAAAACCTTTTTAACACTTGAGACTATACTTCACCATATATTTATAAAGATGTCAGCAAGTGACTAAATATAAATAACCTCATATATATATATATATATATATATATACACACATATATATATATGATACCATCATTTGAGAATTAACATTTTATAAGATATATTTTTAAATTTCTCTGTGAAAAAATGGTTTGAATGAAAAGACTTACATAATTGGATATAGAAAGAAGATGTCTAAGAATTGTTAACCATTTGAATGGTGCCTCTGAATAAACTGTAAGAAACAGGATGGAAGAGTAGTAGATAAAACAGGAGGAAAGACAGGTAGAGTCTTTCATATCCTAGAACAAGGGGTAACAAACTATGGCCCTAGACCAGTGACCTGGTTTTTTATAAATAAATTTTACTGGAACACAGACATGCCCATTTGTTTACATACTGTCTATAGGTGCTTTTGTGCTTAGTACACCAATAGCAAAGTCAATTTTTTGTGACAGAAAACTTCTGGTCAGCAAAGCCTAAAATATTTACTATCTGGACCTTTAAGGAAAAGTTTGCAGACCTTACCATAGAAAGAGAGACTTAGGAGAATCTAAAACAGTGGTGTGAGGAGATGACATCTGTACTTCGATAAGTCATTCTAGCAATAACTTGATGATGAATTGAAAGGAATGTGACTGGGGATGAGGCGCGCAGTCAGGAAGGAATTAAAGAATGCCAGGTGACAGACGATGAGGGCTTGAGGTGGAGCAGTGGTGGTGAGGCTGGACAGGAAGAACTAGATTTGAGAAATAATTAACTAGTAACATGAAAGGACTGACTGAATAGGAGAGAAGGAGGAGGTGACAAAAACAGTACTTTATGTCATATGTTAGTAGAGAAAATGTACGTATGGGAGCTTTATGAAGTTACAAAATGTTGAAAATATGTAACATCAAGTTAAACTATCATAGCAAAGTATCAATAGAATGTGTGATATCTACTGAATACAATCTAAGAGTTATAAACTAAACTGCCGATGGGGGCCAAGCAGTTAATACAAATATTTATGATGATGAGAGGCAAAAGACATTTGGCCTCAGTCATCAGAGAGTACTGTGAGGGTGCAGAACAGTGGAGCACATGGCCTAGCGAAAGGAAGCGGCTAATAATCAGCACCTACTCACTGCTGTCATACAGAAATGCAACCCAAAGCTACGAAATTTCTTGATTTTTCATGAGACTTTAAGTTCCCATAAAGACCAATACTGTGTGGAACAAAGAATACTTCTAAAAGCCAGGTTCAATCCCAAAACAGTTTGTGACCTCTGCCATTTACTTAATACACATAGTAGAAACGTGACACTCTGTGCAATATAACATAACTAGAATGGCATGAAGGAAATGATATTCTGACTAGCAGGTCCCAAGCAAGCTAAGAATTATGAAGCATACATTTCAGAGTGTCCTAGGAAGCAGTGTCCTTTGATAGAAAAATGTTAGGCACTTTATGGTGAAGATATTTCATGGGGAAGTTTCATGTATTTCACAAGGGAAGATTATTTTTAACAATTAAGAAATATTTAAGACACAGAAAAATACACAGAATGATGAATACCCACATCCAAGAAAAAAATTAATATTGTTGTAGTCTCCTACCGTACAAACCCCCCTCCATGGCGGCTCCCTCCCTCCTCTATTTATAACCTCTGTCTTGAAAGTATGGTAATTACCATTCCTAAAGAAAGATGATTGATGTTTCTGATAAAAACACCTGTTAAGACATATTTATATTTTCATTAATTTCTCTAACAATCTATAATATAGGATTCATATTCAAAGATAAAGAAAACCAGTTTAGTAACTTGCCTCTACTATACATGACAGATTGAAATTAAGACCTTCTGACTCCAAATTTCAGGATCCTTCTAACTAAATCACTAGGACAGTCATGAAGTCGAAGCAATTAATTCCATAGATATAAAAGCAAAAGAATGAATTTTTAATTCTGTTCAAAAGAAAAATCTGTCCAAAATAATACATTTGTCCCAGCAGATGGAATACGAGGACATTCTAAATACATTTGCCTATACAAATGTAACTTGCAAAATTTTATTTGTGAAATACAGGGATCATCTTCAACTGTGGGGAGAAATACATTGTTGGATTCATCAGACTTTTGAAATTTGTATTTTATAAATATTTTTATTCTTATAAATATTAAATATTAGGTATCGTCATACTAACTGGTGTAGAATGAAAATATCTTTATGGGCTTGGGTTCCAAAATTTCTAATGCTTTACTTATTTTAGAGTATATTACAGTTCAGGGATTAGTGTGAATTCCACCTAAAATTGGTTTTATTTTATTGATTTTTTATTCAGATTTTATTCAGAACCAGAAATCAAATCTTACTCAATAAGCAATAATATAACACCAAATAGAAACGCATGAAATATAGCAATTTTGCAATATAAGAATTGTAAAATGAGGGCATAATTAAGATCACAGTTTCACAATTATATTGTGTGAAACAAACTTTTGGATAAAAAATTGTATTCCATTAAAAAATAGTATTCCATTAAAAATAATATTCCTCACATCAAATTTAGTAGTGCATAATTAGATAAACAAATATTACCAAAACTGAACTATGGAGAACATAACTGTTGTCCCCTCAAAAAATGTTAGCATTAACATTAACAGAACAGTAAGAACAGTATGAACTTATGCTTCTTTTTTAAAGGTATATTAAAGTTAAAACATTATTATGGTATTATATCACAAAAAATAAATTAGTAGGTATTGTACCATAATTTTAGCTTACTTAAAGAAAACTGTACTTCTGCTAGAAATTCTTATATAGGGCTTAAAATTCTAAATTAGTAGCGGTCTTTTGGATGCCTAGGTGGCTCAGCTGGTTGAATGTCCAACTTCAGCTCACAGTGCATGAATTCAAGTCCCACATGGGCTCACTGCTGTCAGCGTGGAGCCTGCTTTGAATCCTCTGTCCCCCTCTGTCTCATGCTCTCTCTCAAAAATAAACAAAAACATTTAAAAAAAAATAGTGGTCTTTCAGTGGGGGAGAAGGGTTTGGTAGTCTTTCTGTTGCCATGAATTCTCCAGAACTACTCTGCTCACTTCCCTCCCCTTGATAGCCACATATACTTACTTACTCCATTTAGTTACTACTCCTAGTTTTATAGAAGACTACTTTCTTAAGATGAAACAAATGCTCCTGAAACTGAAAGCTAAGTCAGTCACTTGATGGCTGTGGAGGTGACTATCTTCAATGTCTAGACTTTTTCCCTTGACTTTGGACTTACTCGTATTTAGTCCAATCCCCTGAGCTCCTTAAAGACACCATGTCTAGAATCTCAAGATAGTGCCAAAACTAGCATTCCAAACCAGCACAATCTTTTGAGCCATGAATATATATATATATATATATATATATATATATATATAAAACAAGAAGCAGAGAAGCAAGCCTATCCTTACATAAACCAGTTTATACACTAAACCATTTAAACTCTTTGTTCACCCTTCACATTTCCATTCACATTCAGCAACCTGAACCCCTGGCCACCACTATGGAAATCCTGGGGGCTGATGAAACAAGAGCCATTCCAGCTGCCAACAACACTTTTGGGTGCTGTTAAGAACAGGGAAGTAAAAAGTCTGAAAGAAACACTGTGGCTGAACTAAGAGAGAACTCAAACTTGGAAAATAAATTAAACTAGCAACATTATGCAAAATCAAAATTAAGGCTGGATTATATGGTTTTCAGCTATCTCTCTCATTTTAAATCATCATATGCTCTTTTTATATAAAAAATAACCAGAGAGCAAATTCTGGAAAGATGGTAAATAGGTGTTTACTCTGTAAGAAATTACCAAACTGTGGGGCGCCTGGGTGGCTCAGTTGGTTGAGTGTCCGACTTCAGCTCAGGTCATGATCTTGCAGTCCCTGGGTTTGAGCCCCATGTTTGGGCTCTATGCTGACAGTTCAGAGCCTGGAGCCTGCTTCAATTTCTGTGTGTGTGTATATGTCTCTCTCTCTCTCTGCACACCTCCCACCCCAGCTTGTGCTCTGTCTCTGTCTAAAAAATAAACATTAAAAAAAATTAAAAGAAAAAAAATTACCAAACTGTTTCCAAAGTGGTTTTATATTCCCACAAGGAGAGTTCTAGCTGCTCTCCATCCTTGTCATGACATAGTACAGTCAGCCTTTTTAATTTCAAAATTCTAATAGTGGTTTTAAGCTTACTGTGGTTTTAATCTATGTTTCCGTAATGATTAATGGTGTTGAACGTCTTTTCATGTGTTCGTTATCCTTATTTTTCCTTGGAAAAATGGATGTTCAAAATGCCAATTTTTCGCTGGATTGTTTTCTTATTATTGAATTTTCAGAGTTCTTAATTATAATGAAAATCATTTTTCATACATGAGGCTTACACATCATCTATACATACATGCATGTGCATGCATATACACATTAAATTACATATTTGTGTTTATTTTCTGAATAAAGCTCCCACTCTCATTGAGTGGCTTATTTTTTCATCATCTTAAGAGTATCTTTCAAAGAAGCAGAAGTTCTTAATTTTCATGAAGTCCGACTCATTAATTTCTTCTTTTATGAATCATGCTTTTGCGGTATTATATCTAAGAAATCTTTACCTAACCCCAATTCATAAAGTTCTGTCCTGAGCTTATACCTAGAAGTTTTACAGTTAACTTAATTTCTATATAAGTGCAACACTGAAAAACATTAAAAACATTTTTTGATATATTGTCGTGCAATAGTTTCAGCACCATTTGTGGAAAAGACCATCATTTTCCATGCAATCATCTTTGTGCCTCTGTTAACAATCAACTGGATGTATATATATCTGTCTACTTTTAGACTCTCTATTCTGTCCCACTGATCTGTCAGTCTTAATACCAATACCACCCTGTGGTATTGCTATAGTTTTACATTAGCTCTTGATTACTATAGCTTTGTATTAGCTCTTGAAATCAGGTAGAATAAATTCTCCAACCTTTTTCTTCATTTTCAAAGTAGTTTTGGCTCTTCTAGCTCTTTTGCATCCCCTATTTTATTTATTTTTTGCATCCCCTATTTTAGAATAAGCTTATCTTACTCTAAAAAATAAGCATCCTAGGATTTTGCATGGGATTGCACTGAATCTACATGTCAATTTGGAAGAAAGGACATCTTAACAGTACTACTTATTTAAGAATACTACCTTTTAGTCTGGTATATTCTTTTCCATCATTTTAGCTTCTTGGGGTTTAAATCTCAAATGTGTGCGCGTGCATGTGTGTGTGTATGTGTTTAATAGGCAGTACATAGTTGGTCTTGCTTTTTTATGCAATCTGAAAAACTCTGCCTTTCAAGTGGCATGTTTAGACCAATTTACACTTAATGTAATTATTAATCTACCACATGCTATTTGTTCTCTATTTGTCCCATCTGTTCTTTGCTCCTTTTTTCTTCTTTTTATGCCTTCTCTTAGAGCATTTTTATAATTCCGTTTAATATTATTTGTTGGCTTATTATCTATAACTTTTTGTGTTATTTTGGTTGTTGCTTTAGAGTTTATAATATACATCTTTAATTTATCACCCTCTGTCTTCATTATATTACTTTATATATACTATAAACACCCTACAGGGGCACCTGGGTGCTCGGTTAAGCGTCTGACTTCGGCTCAGGTCATGATCTCATGGTCCATGAGCTCGAGCCCTGCATTGGGCTCTGTGCTGTCAGTTCAGAGCCTGAAGCTTGCCTAGGATTCTGTGTCTCCCTCTCTCTCTGCCCCTCCCCCTGCCCCACTCACGCTCTCTCACGCTCTCTCAAAAAAATGAATAAATGTTAAAAAAAATAAAGAAAAAAACCAACCTTACAATAAGACACTCTCATTTATCCCCTTCCAGCCTCTGTATTATTACTGTCATAGCTGTCATATATTGTTATAAACTCCATAATGCACTGTGTTGTTTATGCTTTAAATGCTTATCTTTTAAAGAGTTATATTTATTCACATAATCACCATTTCCAGTGCTTTCTTTTATGTCAACCCAGTATCTGAAAAGATTTCCTTTGCCATTTCTTGTAGTACAGGAGTTTTGGTGATAAATTCCTTCCAGTTTTGTTTGTCTTAAAAACACAAAACTTCATTTTGGCCTTCACCTATGAAAGATACTCTAGTAGGGAGAATTCTAGGTTTATAAAATTTTTCTACCATTATTAAAAAAAAATTTTTTTTCTAACGTTTATTTATTATTGAGAGACAGAGAGAGACAGAGCATGAGCAGGGGAGGAGCAGAGAGAGAAGGAGACACAGAATCAGGAGCAGGCTCCAAGCTCTGAGCTGTCAGCACAGAGCCCGACACAGAGCTGGAACTCATAAACCAGGAGATCATGACCAGAGCTGAAGTAGGACGCTTATCCGACTGAGCCACCCAGGCACCCCTTTTCTACCATTATTTTAAAATTGTTCCTTTACTGTCTTGTACTTTACATTGTCTCTCATGAGAAATATACTTTCATAGCTATCTCTGTTCCTCATACATAATGAGTATCTTTTTCTCCTACATGACAATAGTTAGTATTTATTTTTACTCTTTTGCTTTTAAGATTTTCTTCTCATAACTGGTTTCAAGCAATATGATTATGATATGCCTTGGTGTGGTTTCCTTCATATTTCTTGTGCCTGGGGCTTATTCAGCTTTTTGAAATTATTTATAGTTTTTATTAGAGATATTTTGGTCATTATCAATTATATTTTTCTGTTGCCCCCTATTCTTCCCTTTCCTTTCAGGATTCCAGTTACATATACACATTTAAAAAATTTTTTTGGTGTTCATTTATTTTTGAGAGAGAGAAAGAGATAGAGTGGGGGAGGGGCAGAGAAAGAGGGAGAAAGAGCATCCAAAACAGGCTCTGCACTGAGAGCTCTGCCTGATTTGGGGCTCGAACTCACAAGCCATGAGATCATGACCTGAGCTACTCAGATACAACCAACTGAGCCTCTCAGGTGCCTCCTACATGTATATTGTATATTTGGCTACCTAACATGGTTACTACAGCTCACAAATGCTCTTTTCTTTTTTTTTTTTTTTTCTCTCCAGTTCCATTTTGGATAGTTTCTTTTGCTATGTCTTTTAGTTCACTAATCCATATTCTGCAGTTTACCATGTCCATTAATATCATCCAGTGTATCTTTCATCTCAGACATGTAGTTTTCCTATCCAGAATTTTTACTTCTTTTATAGCTTTCATGTCTCTACTTAGTATGTTCAGTCTTTCTAGTAGCTCTCTGACCATACACAATAGAGTTAGGATGGTTCTATTAATGTCCTTGTCTACTAATACTAGTTGGTTTCAACTGATTGATTTTTCTATTATGTTACATTTTCTTGACTTTTTGGATGCATGGTAATTTTGGACAAAATGTCAGACATCATGATTTTATTTTGTTGTGCGCTGGATATTTGTGTATTCCTATACATAGTCTTGGTCTTTGTTCCAAGACACAGTTAAATTAACTTGGAAGCAGTTTGATCCTTTCAGTTCCTACTTTGTTAGCACCAGAACAGCTGTAGATCTGTCATTAATTCTTCCCCACAATTAAGACATTTTTAGTACTTGATCAGAAGCACCATGAATTATGAGGTTCACCACACTGGTTTTTGGGAAGAGACACTATTCCCAACTCTGTGTAGTGGCAGACAATTTCCTCTAATCATTCAAATAGTTCTTTTCCAAGCCTTGGATAGCTTCCTCACATACATGTACTAATGAATATCTGAAGGAAACCCTCTGCAGATATTATGCAGCTTTCTCCTCTCTGGTAACCTGCCCTGTGATATCTAGGGGCTTTGGCCCCCCTGTTATCACAGCTCCATCTTCTCAATGCAAGGAGACTACCAGGGCTCTGCCTGAGTCCTCCCTCCCTGTGCTGTGACCTGGAAACTTTTCTAGGCCTTAAGCTGAAGCAATTAAAGGGTGCACCTCATATTTTCCCCATCTCTTAGAATCACTCTCCTTCACGTTTTATGTCCATTGTCTTGAGAGTTGTTTTCTCAAATAATTTGTTCAGGTTTTTAGTGGTTTCAGGTGGGAGGGTAAATCTCATCCCTGTTACTTCATCTTTACTGGAATAGAAAGCCTATTATTTCTTTTAATACTGACCAACCTTGTGAGGTAAAGTTATTTGTCCAAAGTTACATAGCAATTTTTCTAATGAATGTGAATAAAAATGGATTTATATATACAGATAAATCTGTAAATTCCCTTTCTCTGGACAACATCTCTTTCCTTTTCTGGGCTAATCTTTTCTTTCAAAGCTCAGCTCAACAGTCATCATCTTTCATGATGGTTATAACTCTCTGCTCTATGCTCCTATAAACCTATAAACATGTGTCAGCATATTTGTGGTATAATTACTGATTCTGTTGTCTATCTTTCCTTCTTTGAAGGCTATCTATCAGCTTCTTGAAGACAATAACGGCCTTACATCTTGTATCATTAGCACTTAGGATAGTGCCTGGAATACAGTCAATGCTAAGTACATATTTGAAATAAACTTCCTTGAAAATTTTAAAATTCTCATAAATGTATAAACTAATTTGGAAGTATTAATTTCATTGAATTCTGTCTATTAGGAAGTATTTGCCTAATTCCAATAGCTGAATGTTTGAGAGAATAACAGTGTTGGGGAAATTATAACAAGTAGTAATAATGAAACATGAAATCCACATATAATACATTTTTAACAAACCCATTTGATAATAGAATGGCAATTCTTTTATTTTTAAGTTTATTTATTTATTATTTTTTAGAGAGAGACCGAGAGAGCGAGCAAGGGAGGGACAGAGAGAGGGAGAAAGAGAATCCCAAGCAGGCTCCAAGATGCCAGCGAGAAGCCCAACACGGGGCTTGAACTCAAAAACTGTGAGATCATGACCTGAGCCGAAACCAAAAGTCTGACACATAACTGACTGAGCCACCCAGGTGCCCCCAGAATGGCAATTTTTAAAGTGATCATATGTGCTCCAAATACATAAATGATAACTTCTATGTGCCATATCCTTCCCAGCCAACATGACAGACATTCCTGAGAAAGCATAAGCTACCTGAAAAAAATTTAACATGTTTTTTGAAAAAAATATAATAGCTATTATTTACTGTAAGCTTTTAACATTCCAGACCCTATGTTAAGCACTTTACATATATCTCATTTAACAAAATTCTCATAACAATCCTGACAAGGTAAGAATTTTTAATGCTATTTTTTAGGTGAAGAATAAATTACCTTAAGTCACAAAGATGGTAAGGTGAAGAACTTGAATTTTACCTCAGATTACAAAATCTATGTTCTTACCAACACTATACTGCCTCTCAGCTTGGGATCCATTTCTTTATTAACAACATTTTGAGGGAAAAAAGGAGATAAATCTAACCATTTTTAATTGCCAGGAAAAATTGTACGAAGTTAAAACTAAATTTTCTTTGGTCTTTGAGATGTTATCATTAATGATCTTAAAGGTCATGAATGCCATAGAAAGCTCATTTTAATCGAGCTTTTCCAGATGAATAACTTTTAAAATATTAAACACATTCTCAGTATAGGTACTGTGCTGTTTCCTTTAAAGTAAATGCAATCTCACTATGACAGAGACACATATCAACAGCTTATCATATTTCTGGCTACATTTCATTTTAACAGTTACTATAATTCTATCTCTTAGGATCAAGGTCTAAGCTAGAAATATTACAAGTAGCTCAAAAGTAGATTTATTTTGCCTCTAGAACTTAGCACCAAGTTGGTTTAAACAAAGAGTCAAAAAGAAATGAAAAGAATTTAACCGATAACACATCTATTCTCAATAGCAAATTCATCTTACAGTTTTATCAAACATTTTCTCTAAACAGCTTCAGGGTTTGCAAAAAGTTATTCCGCAGTTACTTTCTTTATTAAAAACCTGAGAAAGATGTCATTTTATACATCTACTTTATAGATGAAGAAGCTAAAGAGGTAAATCTGAACCTAAGAGGTTACAACATCCATGAGGGCCTGTTTAAGAAACTCATATTCATGACACAATACTATTATCTACAAAATGTACCACTCATTTACTACACAGATACACAGCCATACTTATTTGTTTAAAAAGTGTCTATATCTACAAGCGGCAGGGCTGACTAGTTGCAGTAGAGATCATATGGCCTACAAAGCCTAAAATATTTATCTCGTTCTTTGTAGAAAAGGCTGAACCCCAGTTTAGACTACTGCCTTACCTTTTCCCTCCTAAACACAGCTACTGAAGTCATCTTCACAAAGTAAGGTTCTTACTAAGTTGGTGCTTAAAAAATACCTCTGTGACTCTCCATTGATTTCAGAGTTAAGCATAAACGTATCACTTTAATTTTCAATTACCATCAATAACATCCCAAGCTTATTCTTTTATCCTTATTTTTCAACCATTTCTGCACTCATACCCAACATTTCAGCAACAAACAGCCTCTCAGTATTTCTCAACCATGTCCTGCATCTTCCTCCCAGTGCTTTTCTTATGCACAACCAACCCTGTACTTAGAATTTCTATTCCCCTATATCCTTAGTTGTAGAAATGCTGAAACATCACCATCTTTGTCCAGCTCCACTTGGCTGGAAGGATACAGTGTGGACTATTTAACAACTCATAAAGCACTCAAAATCTTTGTGAAAATGCTACAGATTACCTCTCTATTCTTTCTTTCTTTTTTTAAAAAATTTTTTTTTCAACATTTATTTATTTTTGGGACAGAGAGAGACAGAGCATGAACGGGGGAGGGGCAGAGAGAGAGGGAGACATAGAATCGGAAACAGGCTCCAGGCTCTGAGCCATCGGCCCAGAGCCCGACGCGGGGCTCGAACTCACGGAGTGCGAGATCGTGACCTGGCTGAAGTTGGACGCTTAACTGACTGCGCCACCCAGGCGCCCCACCTCTCTATTCTTTCAAAGTGAGTGCCCTCTTTCCTCCTTAGTTTCCTTCATTCTTAGCCACACCTACGGTGCCTCACCACTTAAACCACCTTTTAACAGAAAAGAACAGAATCTAATTAAGAAGAATTAGATTTAGAAAGGAAGCAGCTTTATATGAAAGCTATGTAGACAAAGTAGAAATATTCTCCCCTCTGTGGAACCAAGGTAGGTAGGGAGATAGGGGAAGAAGTCTGACCGCTGTAACACAAGTTTGGAAGCATAAAAGAGACAAAAAATGGAAGAAACAACAAACCCAAACAATCATTTATTTGTACTGGCTACACAACTGTGCCACTGAGTAGAAAAGCTTACTTAACATTTCCCTGTCCGGAATTGAGGAGACAACGACAACGACGATTATTATTATTATTAATTTGACAGCTGAACCAAGAGATTCTCCCATAGAAGGAGAAAATTAGGGCTTTTTATATGCATCAGTTATTTATGTGTTAGGCCTCTCAAAAATTCCAAAATAATTCTATGCAAAATAAATGATTTTTAGTAATACTTCTAGACATGGCATTGAGTTTAAAGTAAAATTAGACTCAACAACACAGTGGTTTTCTATTTTAAAATGTAAAGCACAAAATAATTTTGAAGTTTCCTAAATTTTTTCAAAATGAGAGTGTGGTGACATACAACAATAAACACTCATATGGTTCTAAACTCTGGTTTTATGATTTTCTCTTTTTTATTATCTTCATACTTTTGCTATCACAATTTTAAGTATGAGCACATCTTTTGGCCCATAAATATTAACATTTTAGGATGGAGTATGAGACATTATTTTAAACAATTACATAAACATTTTTCCTGATCTTTGTAGGATAGTTTAAAATATTACTTTCTATAGTTTAAAACCTCTGTCGTACTGCATCAGCTATTTTTTTAAAGAAACTTATTTCCCTGACTACTTTTCCTTCTGCTTCTTGGCTTTGTCTCTCTTCCTTTGTACTATTGCATGACTGCTAAGAAGGGAATGATGTTCTCTGCAGTACCAATCATCTGGAATAATCTACCTATCTATCTTTGCTTTACTGACTTCACAGAAGTTTCTAACTCCCTTGACAAAACTTTTCTGTTTTATTCCAAATTATAATTTCTATCTTTGAATGCAGTTACTTTACTTTGCCTCTAAAGGATCATTCAGAATTACTTTTTTGAAGCATTTTTGTCACTAAAAAGAGCTAAAGGTACTAGAAAGTTTTTTAAAACATGTTTTATTCTCAAAAACATTCATTCAATATCCAGTTGTTGGAACCACTCTGTTCGAAATGGATAATGATACAACATATAAAAGGCCAAATATTTTATTTATTTATGTGTCTATAAGTGAGTTGTAGAAAATAATTTATTTGATTTGAATGATTTACTAAGAGATTTTCTACATTTTCTGCATACAGGGTGTCCTTCACATGTTCCCAACAGTTTTCTATGGAGTAAAGGAAAAAAAGGCAAAAGGCAAAGGCAAAAGATTGGGTGTCAGAAGAACTACATGTTAGCCTTGACTGTGTAACCTCTAAGAGCTTTAGTTTCCTAATCTATGCAAGCATACTCATCACAATGTTTTTGAAAAATAGAAAAGTATGCCCAAAAGGAGAAGGGTTAAACAAATTATGGCCCAACCCCATGATGGAGGCAGCATGGTAATCTATTTTGTAAAATGTTTTAAAAGCATCATATAACAAAGGGAAATGCTAAAATCACATTTTTAGAATACAAAACTATATACATAAAATGATTCAGCAAAAAGTGATTCATGTAAAAAAAATAATTCATGTAAAAAAATAAAAATTTTAAAAATAAAATGTATATCCCAGAAAGAACTAAAAAAAATATGGCAAAATGGTAAAAAGAGTTATTTTCTTCTCTAGCCTTAATCCTTTGATTTCCAAGTAGGATTTTGTTGGGTGGGCCAGGGAAAACTGGTATTATGACAAAAGGAAAAAGTCTTTAAAGAGAAAGAAAAAATTAAAACTCCTTTTTTTTAAGTGTTTTTTAAACATTTTTTATTCATTTTTTTGAGAGAGAGATGGAGACAGAGGCGAGTGGGGAAGGGGCAGACAGACACAAAGACACAGAATCCGAAACAGACTCCAGGCTCCAAGCTGTCAGCACAGAGCCTGATGCGGAGCTCAAACCCACAAACAACGAGATGATGACCTGAGCCAAAGTCAGAGTTTAACCAACTGAGCCACCCAGGCACCCTGAAATTTCCTAAAGACTATTACATTTTTTTATAGTCTAGTATAAAATATGTTTACATCAGACATTTTAATGTGTTAAAGTTTGCTGTACAAACTGCAAGAACTATTTAAGTTTTCTCTATAATCTGACATTTGACACCCATTCTTACTACTACCGTATTTGGTAAGAGGTGAAATTTATAATGGATAAATGTACCAGCCTTTTGCCTCAAGAGACTTCTGATCAATAATTTGCTTATATAATATATGAAAATAATGTAGACGGTCAAATACTGATTTTTTTAGTTGACATTAGTCTAATCACAAAAGTACTTCACAATTCATCATAATTAATGATCTCTCCTTAAGAAAAGCCCAAACCATGGTTGTTTTAGTAATAATTAAATAGTATTGGCATAGACTTGACTTCTAACTTAATCTTGTTATTTTTCTTTTAGAATTCTAACGTAGAGCTCAATTAGTGCACATATATATATAATGAATACATTATTTCTTGGGCTTTCATTTCATTTTAAAAATACTGAGATCCCTCTTCTTTTCTGCTAGGCTCCTCCTGAACTCTCCTGGCTGACCTAAAAAAATTAGGTAAATTAAATTTTATTTTTATTCTTGAAAATTGTTACACTAATAAAATCCGGTAATTAGAAGTACTGCTTTCATACACTTTAAAAAATACCTACCATTAAAGGGCAACTAAACAATACATTATAGTAAGTTGAATATGATAACTCCAAGTCTTTACCACTTGACTAATGACCATTTTATTTATTTATTTTTTAATTTGACCACTCTATCAAAATGGAAGCTGATTTTTCACATTTTTTATAAGTTTATTTATTTATTTTGAGAGAGAGACAGAGTGAGGAAGGGGCAGAGAATCCCAAGCAGGCTCCTCTGTCAGCACAGAACTGGATGTAGGCTCGAAGTTATAAACCCTGAGATCATGACCTGAGCCAAAACCAAGGGTCGGGAGCTTAACTGAGCCACCAAGGCACCCCTGATTTTTCACATTCTTGAAAAATGTAATTTTATTACAGATTATTTTTTTTGTTCCATGTATTTTGTTCTGCATTTATTCATGAAGTCATAAGAACAAAATATTCCAATAAGGAAAATGAACATAATTATTAAAAATTTTAAGGTAAAATCATATGAAATGCTGATATGCAATCATTTTTTAACCATAAAAGTGGCAACCTCATTTGGTTCAACCTAACAGAATAAGGCAGAATTCACTTGGGAGTGAATTCACAACTTTTTGGGCTTAGAAGCAATAGAAGAAATCATAAAAGAAAAAGAGGGACAGGTTTGACCGCATAAAAAATATTCAACTTTATGTAAAACGTATCCAGTAACACAACTGAAATACAATGGCAACACAGCAATAGTATAATTACTAGCAACAAATTTAACCAAGAATTTATAGCTTCATTTCAAAACAGTCCCTAAAAAGTTAATAAGAAAATCACTAACTCCTAAAAGATGAGGAGGAAAGAGCTTAAGACAACTCACACAGTAAAAAGGCAGCTGGTCAAACTCTCTCCTTAGATTTCTCTGGTAGAATTAACTGTCATTATATTAACATATGCAAATTAGAAATGTTTACATGGTAGGCAGTGCTTGACAATGAAGTAAAACTTCCTTCACTAGTGGTCTTATAAATGGGTGCACTTAAAAAGCAATTTGAAAAATGTGAAAGGAGCCCAAAGGGTATTCATACTCTGAGTAGATATTTCCAATTTTGGGACTTAGAAGAAAATATTTAAAATATGAAAGAGTTATGACCATTCAGATATTTTAGATACTTTCTTTTAAAAAGTGAGGGGCAGGGGCGCCTGGGTGGCTCAGTTGGTTGGGCATCCGACTTCGGCTCAGGTCATGATCTTGCGGTCCGTGAGTTCGAGGCCCGCATCGGGCTCTGGGCTGAGAGCTCAGAGCCTGGAGCCTGTTTCGGATTCTGTGTCTCCCTCTCTCTCTGCCCCTCCCCTGCTCATGCTCTGTCTCTCTTTGTCTCAAAAATAAATAAATGTTAAATAAATAAATAAATAAATAAATAAATAAAATAAAAAGTGAGGGGCAGGAAATAACCTAAATCTCCAACAATAAAGAACTAGTTAGGCAAGTCTACTTAGTAAGATGTAGAGTAGCTTTTAAAAACAATGACAATGTTAAAAAGTTAAAGTATGAAAAATTGCCTACCAACCAGAAAATGACAGAGTAATATATATTAAGAATATCTAAAATATTCATACCTTTTGGCATAGGATTTTCATTTTAAGAATCTACCCTAAAATAATCACTGCAGATACAAAGATCTATATGCACAAAGATGTTCATACCAGTGTTATCTATAACACTGAAGTACTGAAAAATAATTGAAAGCAATATACACGTAAAATTTTAACAGTGGAAAAATAACTGGATTTATTTCATTATACTGATATACTGAAGTATAATGTAATTATTAAAGATATTTACAAAAAATCTTAATGACACTGAAAATTATTCAAACTATACTACTAAGTGAAAATGCAGGATACAAATTTAGATCATACTTTAGATTTATGTGAAATATGTACTATAATATGGATGCACACAACAAAGATGTGAAGAAACCATCCCCAAATGTTACAACAATATATTCTTACTTCCAATAATGGCTGCAAGAGGAGATAGGTGTAAACCAGACAAAAGACAAAAACCAACTATTTTAGAGCACTGGGAAATAACCAATTGCAGAGAACAACCTGAGAAATATTTACTGAGGCATACTGCTACTTCATCAACTAAGAACTGTGTGTTTTGACCTTGCCTGGGAACACTATATTCCCCACTGCCTTGAAAGACAAAAACCCACAGCTTTAGCATGAGAGATGGTGGGCTTGGTTCAGGGTAGTAGGGAAACAACTAGATTTTGGAAGTGAGGGAGCCACAGAAGGTTGAGATTTTAAACTGTCCACACGCTCCTGGCTGTCTACTAAATTATGCACATACGCAGAAGATCTCAGAAAACAGAGTAAATATTGAAAGCCTGGGACTGGTAAATTTGCTCTACCTTGGAATGTATTCCTCATCTACACACATCCTATCCTGGAAGCCTTATTGCCCTAAGGTATCACTCATTGACGACTATACTATACAGGCATTAGAGAGACCCCTAAGGGGTCATGCTAAAAAAGCAGGTGGACAACACCAACAAATACACAAAAACTGGGCTGAGACATCAGCAGTTGAACACTACAGAGCTAACAAATTTCACAGACTGAATCCTGGAAAGATAACTGCCTACTTACTGAAGCAAAACCCAAACAGAAGGAAAAAACAAAACAAAACAAAACCAGAATCCAGAGTCACAAGAATACAATATCCATAAGCCCTCAAAATTTATTAGATATTTATTAAAAAAATTTTTTTAATGTTTATTTATTTTTGAGACAGACAAGAGTGCAAGTCAGGGAGGGGCAGAGAGACAGGGAGACACAGAATCTGAAAAAGGCTCCAGGCTCTGAGTTGTCAACACAGAACCCGAAAATTTACTAGATATTTAAAAAAAAGTATGAAAGTGTGAACCTATACTCAAGAAAAAAAAGCAGTTAATAGAAAATAACTCCAAACAGCCACAGGAGTTTGATTTAACAAAACTTCAAAGAAGCTATTATAAATGTGTTCAGGGGCACCTGGGTGGCTCAGTCAGTTAAGCATCTGACTTTGGCTCAGGTCATGATCTCACAGTTTGTGAGTTCGAGCCCCGCATCAGGCTCTGTGCTGACAGTGCACAGACTGGAGCCTGCTTCAGATTCTGTGTCTCCCTCTCTCTGTTCCTTCCCCACTGACACTCTGTCTGTCTGTCTCTCTCTCAAAAATAAATAAACATTAAAATAATAAATAAATAAATAAATAAATAAATAAGTTCAAAGAATTAAAGGAAAATATGTTAAGAAGGACTAAATAATTAGGGAATCTCAACAGAGAATTTTCCAACTATAGAGAATGAGCCAAATGGAAATTCTACAGTTGAGTAGTAACTAAAATGAAAAACAAAACAAAAAAAAAACACCTCACAAATGGGCTTGTTAACAGATCTGAGATGGCAGAAGAAAGAATCAGTAAATATAAAGACATACTGATAAAAATTATCGAAACCAAAAAAAAAAAAAAAAAACAAAAGGAAAAAATACTGGAGGAAAATGACAGAGCTTTCGTGATCTGTGGGGCAATATCAAACACCCTAACATAAATGTGCTTGAAGTCCTAGTGGGAGAAAAGAGAGAGGAAAGGGAAGAAGAAAATATGAGAAGAAATAATGCCATAAAAATAACAAATTTGGTGGAAAACTTTAACATTTCAACAATGGTCAATAAATTCCAAGTGGGCAAATGCACAAAGAACCACACGTATATGTATGATTGAAAGCAGCAAAAGAAAAATACCATGACACATAAAGGAGAAAAAATATGATTAACAGCTGACTTTCATTAGAAATAGTGCAGGCCAGAATGCAATGGGAATGGTATATTTAAAGTGCTAGTGGAAAAACATATCTGTAAATCAAGAATTCCATACCCAACAAAAATAAAGACAAAATAAAAACATTCACAGATAAACAAAAACTGGGGTAACTCATTGCTAGTGGACCTGCCCTAACAAATACTGAAGGAAGTCCTTCTGGCTAAAAGGAAATTGATGGTAACTCAGAATCACAGAAAGGAATGAAGAGCACTGAGAATAGTAAATTTGTAAATATAAAAAAAAAAATTTTTTTAATTTTCTTCTCTTAATCTCTTTACAAAACATGTACTTACTGAAAGCAAAGATCCTAACACTGTATTGTTAAGTTTATAATGTGTATAGATGCAATAGTGTGTAAGACAGTGATAATACAAAGAAGAGGAAAATGGAGGTAAAACTGGTACAAATGGAAATAAACTGGAAAAATAGAGGTAAAGTGGCATATTTTATTGGAATTAAATCAATATTAGCTTGAAATAGATTATAATAAAGATGCATATTGTAAACCCATGACATACTTCTCTAAAAAGTGGTCAACCGGTGGTTTAGTGAACAGTATACTAAATTCTCTTGTATAGGATTACCCTCTAGGGGAGCTTTTCTCTTTATTGTTATGAAGCAAAATATATATGTGGAAAAGTGTACATATTAGGAATGTATAGCTCAATTAATTCAGTAAGCAATTTTAAGATCTGTGTGAATTCTCTTGTAGCTACTAAATTTACACTTCCCTTCTTGAAAGATCTGCAGGTTGCCATGCTCTTTTGAATATATTACAATAAACCTTTAACATGTTATTATTTTAAAAAGATGCATATTATAATCTCTAGAGCAACTACTAAAAAAAAGTTCTAAAATGTCCTTGAAATTTCTATAGTCAGAATTATCACTTGAATACAACAGTAAAAATATGCACTTTTTAAAAAAGACTAGAAATAAATATACAAAAACAGTAATAGTACTAAATCAAAAGGGTAGCATTAAAAGGGACTCTTTCCTTCTCTTTGTTGTTTCTGGATTGCATGAGAAGTAGTTATATTTTTAAATGGGAATATTCCAATGAAATTTAAACTATGTAAAATATACTATAATAAATATACCAAAAACTCAGGAGATAATAAAGGCATTTAATATGGGTATCATGCATGGGTATCAGAGAGTCTATGAACCTCTTGAAATAATGTGCACTTATATTTTTCTGGACAGAGAATCTATAGCTTTTATCAGATTCCCAAAGGGATCTATGTGTCCAAAAAAAGGTTAACAATCAGTGTTCTAAAGTATTAATAAATGACCTGTCATATCCCATTCATTTGGACTACGGATTTTAAGGCACCCTTACCTAATTATTGCCTTTTGAAATGATAATTCACTAATTTAAGTTAGTTCATAACTCTTTAATTTGCCTTTATTCTTATTTCAGAGGCTCAGATCTGGGTGACAGGAAGAGATAGGGTAAGGAAAATATTCTCTGGGCTGCAAAGACAGGAAATAGCAAGATGATTATATGAACTCGAAGTCCTCTACTCCCAAAGCAAGGTATTAAGCTATATAATTCTTACTTTTATTTTTTCACATAAGTCTTCAGGATAGAACTTATGAGTGTATGATTTTAAAGATTTCTCAGGTAATTTGGCAGCCAGGTTTGGAATTATTGCTCTGAATTAACAGTGAAACCCTGAGGCCAAGAAGGTTTGTAATTATTTCTGTATCCCTAGCACCCAAAGCAGTGCCCAGAACACAGGAGATTCTTAATAAACAATTTGTTGAATTAAAAATGAGTCTTCTTTTTCATTGTATGTGGATAAAAAATATTTCAGGCAAAGTCAAATTATCATATATATTATACATAACGAATATTCAAGGTAAGACAATGGCTATGCTCCTTAGATAGTAAATTACTGGTCATAGCAGAAGATTTCTGTTTGGATTATTAGTGCTGAAGTATTTCAGATTTCTGGCCTTGATATCCTTTCTGTTTTCACTGATCAAAGTAAAAATAACCACTCATTCACATTATTTCCTAAGGTAAATATAACATATTTCTTGAGTCAGCAATACCCTTTGTACTCTTGAATGACTGTATCAAGAGATACCTCAATTTAGACAAACTTACTATTGTTTTTCTTTCCAAGCAATAGGAAAGAAATTATTTATGAACACAATGTCATTTTAGATGACTTCCAAATCCAAGCAAAACAAATCTTCCCATATGGTTGCTTAGCAAGTATTAAAGTTCTTGCTATTATAGTAGCATTTTGAAAGTATAAGCATATGAAAATCATAGATTAAAAGTATAAAAAGTACTTTTAACATGATATTCAGATAAGGTTATCTGACCAGGTATTTCAACCAGGAACCCATTTACCTTGTTCCCTCCTGAACGTGCAAAGGATCCCAATCTTGTAAAAAGAGAAGTTTTAAGCAGTACATATATGCATGCTAGTAGGCCTTATTAGTAAATCTATTTTATTATAAAATTCATTTCAAAATTTAAAATTGTTAATGATAATTATGCAACAACAAAAAATTAACTGTATGGGAAAAAACTGAGAAAGAATATACTTTTAATGATTAAGTGTAGAACACTATCCTGATTAGAAACATAACATCAAATGTGCTGTTCTGGTCCACTCAATATTCTATTCACCAACATACACTGTAAATATAGCTGAACAGCCCATATTAAACTTAAATTAAGTTAGAGTCACACATTTCAAGGCTTGCCTGGTCAACCTTGTAGTGGATATATCAGAAATCTAGAAGTGGCTTGAAAAAGAAGTCATTCCTCAGGGAAGAGTGAGTTAAAGTAGACAAGCTAAACCCTGTAACAATCTTTTAGCTGTCATATTTGTGATCTCCAAGTTCACATTATGTACCCATCACTCAAATTTCTCTTTGATCTAGACTCCTGCTCCATCCCCTCCCCTACCTTGGGTCTTATTTATGAGTCTTAGGAAAAGAAAGGGTAGAAAAAGAGAGGGTGCACATAAAAACTTAAAGTTACTTTCACTGTAACTCTTAAAAACGCTCAAGAATATAAAGCGTTTATGCTTAGGTATTACCTACCTCTAAGAAAATGTAGTGTGAAAAGGGAGACAGGCTCCCTTCCTAAGTTCTGATAGAGGTTCATGCAGGAAGATCAGTCAGCTGGCCTGGCACATTGGGAAATACCTTGCACATGTGGCAGTGCCTGGTGGGATCAGCAATGCTACAGGCAGAGGAGGGTCAAGGCAAAGGGGGATTTAAAAAGAGAAGGTGAAGTCCTTCTTCCCCTCCCCTCTTTTTCCCAATACTGGGACATATATGAGGTAATTTTCCTCAAAACTGCCACAGACACCTAGGAGACACTGAAACCCACCTGAACTAGAAGGGCAAAAATCAGTAAAGCACCTTTTGCAAAAGGAAGTTTAGTTCTACTTTAACATTGATTTTTTTTTTTTTTTTTTTTTTTTTTTTTAGAATGGCTCAGATTAAACAGTAGGAAAGATCTGGAATACAGAGATGCTCTAGTATACCTACAATGCTCAAATGACACCCATATCTCTACATGTTGCTAGGATACTGTCACATGATAACATCTCAGTGGATTAATGGCTCTATCACAACCTCTAAAGCAGAGTTCCACCTGGAGTCCAAGAAGGCTTGAGAGCCCTTTAATATGTTCTAGGAGAATCCCTAGGAGAATATTCTCTGAGAATTTAAAAATGTGCATTTAGAGATACTCTAAAAACTAGTAAATAAGTATGTGAAGGCCCCACTTATTATCGAGCAAATCAATGCAATTTCAGTGCCAAGATTTACGTTTGTGTTCATAATCAAGTTTGGTGCCGTGTGATCTTCTAAAATGCTGGTGTTTGCCTTCAATGTATCCATAAGCATGTCTAACTATCGTCAAGGAGGCCTGTCTAAAAGTCAAATGACAACAATGGCCTCACATCCACAGCTATACTCACGTTAAATTTTCTACCAGTTAAAAACACAGTTGCAATTATAATTTGCAACTAAGAAATTTTCACAAAATATTAAGTCTTTACTATCTTACATTATATAGTAAATTAAGAGTTTTTCACTTTATGAAGGTAAATCAAGTACTATTTGATTTAGTACCAGAAGTATTATTCTGGGCTAATGAAAAAAGACTGACAGACTCTTGTATAAAATTGAGGGATTCTGTAGTAGACTGAGAGAAGTGGTGGGAGAATGAGGCACTGAAAACTGAAACACATGAAACAGAGTAGGCAGTACAGATAGGGCAAATCAAAAAACATGAGCTAGAGCAGCCCTTTCTGCATTTATCATTTGAGCTCATGTTCTGCTCGTCTGCATACACCAATTTGCAATGATTACAAGAGCCATGAGAGTAGTAAAAATTTTCTGTTAAATAGATTTTAAAAAAAAAAGTTCAATACTTATTACTTTTGGTTATATTATTAAATGACTAGATTATCAAAACAATGGCCCAGCAATGGAAATAAGCTTATTTTTCAAAATAGAAAACTTGAAATAATTACAATAACATAAATCTCAAGATCATTTAGGCAATACATGAAACATAAAACATGAAATCAAAACTAAAATGACAAGGGTGCCTGCTGAATGCCTCAGTTGCTTAAGTGACCAACTCTTGATTTTGGCTCAGAATAGGTCATGATCTCACGGTCACGAGATCGAGCCCCACGTCGGGCTTTGTGCTGTGTGTGGAGCCTGGTTAAGATTCTCTCTCTCCCTTTCCCTCTTCCCCTCCCCCAGCTTGCTCTCTCTCTTTCTCTCCTCCTCCTCAAATAAATAAATAATAAAATGTTAAAAAAAAAAAAAACTACAATGAGATATTATCTCACACCTGTCAGAATGGCCAAAATCACAAACACAGGAAACAACAAGTGTTGGCAAGGATGGGAGAAAAAGAAACCCCCTTGAATTGTTGGTGGGTGGCAAACTGGTGCAGTCACTGTGGAAGACAGTTTGGAAGTTCCTCAAAAAATTAAAAATAGAACTACCCTATGATCCAGTAAACATAATACTTGGTATTTACCCCCAAAATACAAAAACATGAATTCAAAAGGATAACAGGCACCCCCCTATGTTTATTGCAGCATTACTTGCAAGAGCCAAACTATGGAAGCAGTCCAAGTGTCCATGGATACAGAAAATGTAGTCTATATATAGAATGGAATTCAGCTATCAAAAAGAATGAAATCTTGGCTATTTGCATGGATACAGCTAGAGAGTATAATTCTAAGTGAAATCAGTCAGAGAAAGACATATGATCTCATTCGTATGTGCAATTTAAGAAACAAATGAGCAAAGAAAAAGAGACAGAGAGAGAGACAAATCAAGAAACAGACTCTTAATTATAGAGAACTGATGATTACCAGAGGGGAGGTGGATGGAGAGATCGGTGAAATAGGTGATTAAGATTAAGGGTGTACTTTTAATGATAAAAGAAAGAAAGAAAAAGAAACGTAAAACATGTAAGTAAATTTGTCTATCAATATAGACATATGTAAGACATAATGTAAGTAAAAAAAAATCATCTGTGTTAAGTTAATTACATTGGTTAAGACCTATTTTCATGGCTATTGTCATTTTATTTTAATTTGTACATTTAGCTAGTAAATCTATATTAATATACAAATGTGTTTGAGGGGCGCCTGGGTGGCTCAGTCAGATGAACATCTGACTTTGGCTTAGGTCATGATCTCACAGGGTTTGTTCAGGGTTTGAGGCCCACATTGGGCTTTGTGCTGATAGCACAGAGCCTGCTTTGGATTCTCTGTCTCCCTCTCTTCCTACCCCTCCCCCACTTGTGCTCTCTCTCTCTCTCTTTTCTTCACTCTCTCTCAAAACTAAACAAACATTAAAAAATTTTTAATATGTAAATTTGTTTGAGAGGTAACTAAGTATACTAAAAAGCATGAGCTCTGGAGCCTAGACAGCCTGGGTTTAAATCCCAGACCTGACATTAATTAGTTGTGGGATCTTGAATAAGTCATTTAGCCTATCTGTGCCTCTGTTTGCTCACCCATACAATGGAGATAACAATACTACTGAAAATGTTGTGAGATTTAAAAAAAGGGGGGGGGGGTATGAACTCTGGAGCCAGAATGCCTGGGTTTTATAGTTCAATTTCTCTTCTCTATGGATATACTATTGCAGGGTTTTACTGTGCCTAACTCAGGATTATAAAAAAGATTAGATGAGTGTGAGTATGTGTACATTTCTTTCTTTCTCTTTCTTTCTTTCTTTCTTTCTTTCTTTCTTTCTTTCTTTCTTTCTTTCTTTCTTTCTTTCTTTCTTTCTTTCCTTCCTTCCTTCCTTCCTTCCTTCCTTCCTTCCATCCATCCATCCATCCATCCATCCAAGTGCCTAGAACACAGCAAAAGTTATATGTTACCTAGCATTATTGTTAATATAGTTTCATTATTAATATTAGTATTATGGTTTTACATTTATATAAACACTAGGACTGTAAGAAGTTTATATACATATATACAAAACAACATTATGATATAGTATCAAAATCTATAAGGTGGGACAAGTAGTAAGAATTTTTTTCTCTTTAAACAGGGCCCATAAATGACTAAACTTAAACTATTTTTTTAAAGTTTATCTCCACTATCTTGTTTACCTGAAACTATGTTTCAACAACAGAGAACATATCATTTCTGAAACTCTTAAGAGTAGTGGCAATCTAGGAACACAGCAAGGCTCACTAATGTTTTGGTGGTCTACTCTCATCTCCAATCATCATTGACCACTGACAAAACACTGTATCAACTACACATGCACAACGACATGGCAGCTACGAGTCAGGCAAGTGCTTGACATCAGCCAAATTGAGTGTGGTTTTATTTCTGGTAATTAAATTTAAATGGTAGATCAGTGAATGAAGTAAAAATAACAACAGTAAAAACAAATAGTTTTTCAGTCTTCAGTAAGGCAGCACAAGTTACTTAGAACAAACAGAAATACCACCTTTCATACACAGACTGTGCTACTTTTTCATACCAAGACAACTATCCATGACTTAGAGGATTTTTTGTTTAGAGATTTTTGTTTTCCTTACACTTTTGTGATTCCATGAAAAATTTAAAAGTATTTGGGAACAAAATGCTACTGAAATCACAATGTATCAGTTTGTTTTTAAATGAGGATAGGAGTGAATGCTCATTTATATCTTGATTTAAATGATCTTTTTCTATCAAAAAATAATAGGCATCTTAATTTCTTCAGGAATGAGCTGGCCTCTAAATAAATAAAACCATACACTGATAGTATACATCCTCTGTTACTATGTCAAGATATGATTTAATTCTCTTTTGCTGGGACACATGATTAAATTACCTCATTTGTCTTTGCCATGCATGTGATGGTTGGGGTTTTTTTTTTCTTTCATACAAATTCACAAGAAAATTCTTCATAGGTGTAATTTCCTTAAAAAGTTTGGTGCTCTATGCTCCATCCTGGATAGTGGATACAATTTGGATAATAGCCAATAGATGGCACTGTTCACACTAGGTAGCAAAGACCTCATAAAGGTCTCATTACAGGCACAAATTACTAAGACCAAATACCTGTTCAATCAATGCATTTGAATTTTCCGTGATGAGGACATATGTTAACAGATATTAACAAATTTATACTTAGTAGTTATAGAATATGGAGACCAATTTAAGGCAAACCATTTTCTTACTCACCTAAAAATATTTATCGAGTACCTACTATCACTAGGCACTAGAGACACAAAAGTGAATAAGATATTTCCCAGTCTCAGATAATCATACAATAATGTGACAAGTAAAATTACTAATGGAGATATGCACAGAGAAATACAGGGGCTCATTCTAGGGATGGAATGGATCAGGGAAAATTTTTGCAAAAATGATGCCTGAGCTGCTCACAGAGGACTCAGGTTGGAGAGAGAGAGGTTGTTAGTATATCAAACTTTAAACAAAGGGAAAAGCAACAGCAAGGACAAGAAAATAAGAAATGGTATAATATAAAGTGGAAAGTATGAATCAGAATGTATTAAGATACAAACCTGAAAAATCTCTGTAGCACTCAGAGGGTCTGCTACCTAAGAAATTTGGACTTCAACCTTTGTAATGATAGGGATTCGTAAAGGAGAGACACGGAGTGGCATGATCAGATTTGTATTTTAGAGAGATCACTGCTAGAAGTATGTTCACATGAATTTGAATGGAATAATATTAGAGGTGGGAATCCAACCCAGTGGCTATTGTGGTAGTCCAGGCCACAAGCAATGAAGCCTTAACCAGAGCAGTAGCAATAAAGAGAGGAAGACAATTTTGAGATATATTTAAGGTATACGTGTTAGCAGGATATGGCATTCAAACGGATGTAAACAGATGAGGGAGGAGGAATCTAGAATGAAAAACAAGACGATATATTTCATAGGTCCTTTTGAAATGCCACAGATGACTTTTTACTTGATCCATCATCCTTTAATTGCCTTTAATATAAAGTATAAGTTGCTATCCTGCCTTTACCCATCTAGTCTTTTCTCTTTGACAGCTTCCTATACTTTACCTTCAAAACATCTACCAGAATTTGTAAGAATTACCTCCAAAATATTCATATTATATATTTGTCTTCTATTCATTAGGTGTTACTTCATGAGGACAGGGTCATCTCTCCTAATCTAGATCACTTTGCATAACTGGCACCCAGTTTGGTACATAGTTGATGCTCAACAAATACTTGTTGAAGCAACGGATATTTCTGAAGTTTCAAGCTCTACTCACATTGTGCTTGGCTGATTATTTTCCATCAAGATCAAACATGACTGTAGGCCACATTCAGAAAAGCAAAAACCACAAGAGATGCTGCCTATTCATTAAGGGCTTTAGTTTTTTTTCAGTGACAGCTCTTCTCACCAGGACAGGAATGAGCCTTTGACATGTCAAGTTAGAAGCTATTTTCCAGTGTAATAGGTGTTCTCTGGTCAGGTCAGCATTCTCCATCAAGGACAACAACTAAACTACCACTCTACAAGAACAGGAAGTTTCCTCCTTCACCTTCTTTCATGGATATTAATTTATTCAAATGGATTAATCTTCTCTTCTCAAGGCTATCTTAAGATATCACAGGGGCTGGCCAATTTAACTGTCCCTTAAAGAAAAACCTTTGCCCACTCTCACATTGAAGAATATTAATTATAGCATGTATGTGGAGGGGGAGGAGAGTGCAGCATGCTGTATATTAAAATACATACCTGGTTTTCTGATGATTTCCTATTTCTGTCTATTTCTTTTGACTTTCAAGGAAAAAACTG